>NW_026265031.1:0-20713 GCF_000817695.3 Arachis duranensis | reverse complement strand
TCTTTCCCTTAATAAGTTTTTTTCTCTCTATGTGAATGCGGTTCCATTCAAGTAGGCTATTACTGACCTATGTTCGTTAATCCCTAATCTGTCTAGCATATGACTATTACTACTGTATAAAAGGAAGCATGGAAGTACTAAAAGGGCCTCGATAAGCCTCGGTGTCAAAGAAGAAAAGGTAGACTCGGTCTTCTACCTCAACAAGGCTGGTGCAAAAGTAAAGGTAGCGCATTAATGAATTTCCTGAAGCAAGGGAAGGAACTGAGCGCCCACTAAAATAAAGGGAGAAATGAAACCTAAAACAAAAATGGAAGCCTAAGCCTTCACATCCGAAACTTAAAAATCATCAGTTGGAGAATCGTTTTTACTTTGACAGGGTAAGGCTGCTTTACCTACCTCTCCCTACACAGTCGAACATCGCTAAAACCCTCTCTCTATCTCTACTATCCTCGTTCTTAACTAAATGACGAATCGACTTGCATGTGTGAAGCATATAGCTGAAGTAACATGATTGGAGGCTCTTAAAGCTTAGGCTACTTACCATAAGCTTCAACCTCCTCTTACTTAAATAGAGGGGAGAGTCGCGTAGGGATCTTATTAAATTGATAGAAGATCACTCCCCAAAAAAAGCTGCTTCTTTTTTATAATATACAAGACCCCCCCTGAGTTCCAATTTTCCTTCACAAACTCACCAAACTTTTTCTTTATGAGTTAGTATAAGTCAATCAAGCCGCTTCAAAGAACAAAGGTCTCTTGAATGCCGGCTGAGGTCACTTTGCAGGTCAAAAAGAAGAGGGTGGTGATCGGATTTGACTGGAGGCAGATTCTGTAGCTTCAGAGATAAATGACATCTCATCTTAAACAGAGCTCTAGCGAAGTTCCCGGAAGAAAGGAGAAGACGGCTAAGGCTTTCTCTCGGTTAGGTGAGGAGCGAGGTTACGAGCTGATACCATGTGAAGTTTAGGTGATGGAATGGCTCACCCAACCCTGGGAGCCTGGCATTGTATTTATAATAGCTGTACAACAAATGAAATTCAATTCATATCCCTATATACTCTATTAGGGGGAATTCCGATACCTTAGCATGAACCGAAAAGCAAACTCATCCTCAGTAGCATTTACCCGAGCCGCTTGTCTCGACTTTTCCATAAGCAGAGTCAGAACCTGACGAGGAGAAGGTTCACGTAGAAGATGAGACCACTGGAGAGTTCACCGAAACATACATAGTTGTATCTGCCAAATCGTTATACTAGTTCCGATACCAATACGATCGATACGGAGTCTGCTGAGCGAACCGTTCCGAGCCTGCCACTTCCTAACCCAAAAGGAAGGAGACGACTTGCTCTGCATTCAAAGGCGAAAAGCAACTCAATTGAATCCGGTTTAGCTACTAGCTACTTTGAAAGGAAAGAATTTATGCCATTTTTTTACACCTGAATCAAAGATTCAAAGAAAAGGAGTCCTTGGACCCCGAAATTGGATAGGGGATAAAGGTTGGAATTTCACCTACCTCACAAGCAATCTTTGATCGAGTCTTCCATCTGGGCCCGGGGTGTCTTCTGGCTCGTCAAGTATCTTAGCCGGCGGCGCGGTTAGAAAAGAGTTGAATACCCCATCAAACAAAGTCTACGGTTCAGCCGGAAACTAGTCACCCTTCCAACTTGTCCTCGATAGAGGCTCAAAGAAGTAATGCCCGAGAACGGCATTATGGAATACTTTGTTAGGTTAGTGAATTTTTTAATAAAAAATGATTTTAATAAGGATTATCCTTTCGTTCGTAAATACGGAAAAGAAGTGGTTTCGTAAAGCGATAAGCACTCCGGCTTGAAAGCCAGCAAGAGTAGGCTTCAAAGCAACGAGCGGAGCTCCAAGAGACCTAGCCCTAGGTCCGTTCTAGATGAGACAGAGACTTCAAAACTGACTCCACCAATCAAATCCGCAGATGTCGAACCCCGTTTTATCCTGAATTGAAAACGGAATCGCGGACTGCCCTAGTTCTAGCTTTTGATTCCGGATTAACAGCGTTTTGGCTTCCTTCCTGGGAAGTCAATTCTTTGCTTACCCACCTCCTTCTTTGCAAATAAATAAACTTTCTTTCGGAGCGCGCTTAACTTAAGGCTAGGGTTAACTGCAGCTAAGTGATTGCTTAGGGATTAGCTATCTCAACTCTTCGAGTCGAGTTCTAGTTTTTCAACCGCTGGACGTGGGGGAGAATCAGCACAGTGCTTCTACTCACATGTCGGACTTAAGGGGGTTGAGCAACGGATCCTGACGTGAAAGATGGCGAGGTCGTCCACACTACAACCACTATCTCCGCCGGCGCGAAGGTCAAGGGAATCCAGTTATTACTAAATGAATAAATTGCAGAACAGTCACAAAAATCACATTGTTGCTGTCTAGTCTAGTTTCGTAGGGCGCCCGGCTCATCCTAACCTGCTGCAATTGCGTTTGCTGCAGTAGTTGTGCCAGCGGCTGTCTTATTTGTTCTCCTACCTCGATGTGAGTTCGAGGCCTAAATTTGTGACCCATACAGGTAGTCTTAAAGGATTGGCCATAGTGCTATTACGAAAGTTCTCCACATTACGGTTGACCATATTTGAATTTGACTTTCTATTATCCTCAGGAGGGCCCGACTCCACGTGCTTCGGGAGTCCGTGACGTCAATTTAGAAAACAAAGGGATCAAGGTGAAATACTTAGCCGGAATGGTTGAGAAATGAATATGTTAAATGAAAACAAACCTGCAACCTCCCTTACTAACTGAACTCAATCCCTAAGTTAAGTAAAGTAGGGCTTAGAAAGTACTGGAAGAATAAAAATTACTTATTTATTTGCTTGCCGAGCAAGCGAGAGATAGATAGAAAGTGTGTGATAGACGGAAGACCCCTCTTTGAATTCTGGTACATTCACCCCTGCTGCATTTCGATGCTGTTCAAGATCATTGATTGAGTTGATCCCGGGACAAAGGGGCTTTCAGTGATCAGAGGGTAATAGAGAAAGGTTGTGTTGGGAGATCTCTTTGCTTAAAGAAATCCGTTAATTTAATAAGGAATAGGTAGAGTAAAGACTAAGTAAACCTTTCCTGACCTTCAAAGCAAGAGTAGTCATTATATCATTCGTTGGTACTGCTAACTCCCCTTGGAGTAACTGTATGATTTTTCCAAGGTAAAAGAGTCCCTGATAAGGAAAGATCCTCCTGAATGTACACAAAATAGCCCGAAAGCAAGGCCAGAGTGAGGTTTAACTGATTTAAGGGGTTCCAGGCTCCCGGCTTAAGAGCCGAATTAGCTTAGCCATTGGGATTGGGGTACAGACAAGACTGATTTTGATTCGTAATTAGCTGCAATAAATGCAATAAAAGAATACGCTCTTTCGCATTAGGAAGGGAAGTGAACGACTCCGATCTGCAGATGTTTGAGGGGTGCTAGCTAAGTTAATTAACAAAAATAAAAGGCATCGGTTGACTCTCTTTCTAAGAGCGGAGCAGGGGAAGATGAACAATGATGCTATAGCTGCTCACCTTTCCGCTATCTGCCTTGTTGTGATAGGGGTACTGGCTTTTCATTCCCACCAAGGAATGTTAATTTACTTTTATAGATAGGGTAGGGGTTGACTGCCTTACCTTCTATTCTTTAAAGGGCGTTAGCGCTTTCCTAAAAGAATATCCTGTCAAGTAAAGGGGCATGTATCCACTTTTTTGTAAAGAAAGAGGGCTACTTCACCACCCGCTACTAATAATCGAAAGGGTTCACAGCGAGAAAAGTGACGTTTGACGGAACGTTTACGCCGGAGGTCTTTGTCTCCATGGAACGAGTATTCACTAACGCTTACAGCGCCTTCATTCACTCGTGAAGCTACTTCGGAACTGTTTCGCGGACACGTGGAGTCGGGCGACTTCAATAAGAGCCGGCCAAAGCAAAAGAAAGAGGAAAGGCATTGACCTCTCAGGCGAGTAGGGCATGATTGGGTGAGCTAGACGTTAATGACGTAATGCAAGAAAGAAAAGTTATGGGATTTGGCATTCCTAGCTTTATGTTAAGTTAAATAGAAGATCTGTCTGCTCTCACCTTTTGCCTTAGAAAGAGTTCAACCCACTTGAAAGAGGAAAAGGGAGTAGGCATAGTACCGGAAAGTACGGATTCGGGTCCCTCAATCAAGCACTACTTGAAAGTCAGGATAGATTCAACTCTCAGTTAGTACGTACCTTTTATTTTAAGCAAGAACTCTTAATCGTTCGTATCCCATAACCCTTTTGTTAAGGCTACTTCACTGAGACGATGGTAGGAGTTTCAAAGCTGGTTTGATAGAACCAGGTTAAGAAAGATAGCTGAAAGTGCTAGCATAAGGAAGAGATTCTATGGATGGAAAGCCTTGCTTTCAAGGTTTCGGCATTCAAAGTCAAACGATTCTTTTAATATAATAAGTTTAATAAAAAAGAAAGTCAAGGAAATCGGCCTGCTCTTCTCTCTTTTCTCTATAGAACTATGGAAAGCACTTTCTAGTAGCGACACGGATTCACCACTACTTATGACTTTCGCCAATGGGGCAAACGAAGGCTAACCCGTTCTGGTTGTTATGACTGGCAAGAATGTCTAGGTTCTTTCAGTCTTGCTTGTGCGCTTTGGTCCTTCTTACAGAGACTATCCTTTGTATAAGTTATGATCCATCCAAGGAATGAGCTTCCCCAGAGTAAAATCCCGTGGACTACCAGGAAAAGATAGACCCTCGCCCGGCAACAGCAGTCCATAGCGGATGGTCTTGGAAAGAACCTTTCATTCGATGCTTCTGATTCAACTCCCAGACAACCAAGGAAGTATGCGCGAAGATAGGGTTAGCCCCTGCGGCAAGCATTATCTGGGAACGATTATCCAGGAACTGGAAGATGGTTGGCGTGACACGCCTAAATCCCCCACAATCAATCCACAAGGCTTCAGGCGAAGAGATAGCAGTTTCCGCTTTAGCGGCTTGAACCCTTCGATCAAGAGATACCTTAAATCAAATCCACTAAGTAGCTGACCTCTTACACGTTCGTGGCTATTCCAATTCATACATAATCTTCTCCGACATGAGATAGAGTGAGAGGGCCTATTCCATAGAACAAACTCAGCAAAGAAGGATCCGTATTCCACCTCAGATGGTAGAAGGGGCAACTCAGCCTTGTCTTTCCCTTTGGTCCGGAGTCAAGGTTTCTATTGGTTGGGAGATCCGGTCTGCTCCGAGAATCTCCCGCAGCTCTGTTTTCTGAAGACGGCCTGTACGATATTCTAATTTATTGTACCAAAGCAAGCCAAGCACACTCATTCAAGGGCCAGCCGTTGACTAGCCAACCAGAAATACATTTCTAAAGAAAAAAGCCAAAGCGACGTACCTACCGAATTCCACGACTTCGCCAGCCAAGCATTATGTTCCAACACCGGCCCCCCACTCGTACTGATACTGATTGTGCTTTCCATGTTTGCTTTGCCATATTATGTTTTCCGTATGTAAGGTCTTGGTCTTACTGAATTTGTCTAGTTAGTTTCATTGATTGCGGATTGCCTTTCAAAAAAGTACGTTTTTTGGGATGTTCATGTCCTTCGCTGGCTCCGTGACAACAGATACATTTACATAAATGCAAAATATTCTTTGTGGACCGACCGGCCCCCCAGGCTCTTCCACCTCCCGGCCTCAGACCTATATAAGGGGATTTCGAACTAAGCTAACGAAGGCTAATCTAAACATGCGGAGGGCTAGCTCTTCTGCCTTCAAAGTAAACCGGAACTCCCACTCCAAGCTTTGGCATATGGAATAGAGTCGGTAGCACCGGTTGGTTCTATTAGTTCAAGCGTTTTATATAACTCCTAAATTCAGGCAGTGAGCGTGGATAATTTAATCAACGGTTAAGGATACCCAAGAGCACAGATGGGGCATAGCGGAGATGCAGGCTCGATTCCTTTCTTTACAAGATTCCGGATCCTATCTTATTGGAAATAGTAAAATAAATAAGGCTAGCCTTCTTCTGAGCCAAGATTAAACGCAGTATCGGGGACCTTTCCACGGGTTTTAGTTTCATAACCAAAGGCAAGGAAGGACAATCCCAGGAGCAGAGAGTGAAACGAAGGAAAAAGCCTTACTTCTAGGTCATCCTATTTCGGTGCATGGTCAGGATCCCGTATGTGGGTCAGCCTTTTTTTTTTCAGTAATTATATGATCGTTGGTGAAATAGCGTAGTATAGGTCTGGGTGGGATGATACGAAATAGAACAGTTGCCAATTGGCATGTGAAACCGAAGCTTGAACGCTTTGAAACTACCTTTTCGTCCTTCCTTCTCTTTCGAATGACAAACAAGAAAAATCATAAGAGAAGCAAAACAGAAGGTTTGAAGACGCTCGACCGGAAGGGGGGAAGTAGTACGCCCGGTTCACCAGGTTCTACCACTGCAGGGCCCAGTTGCCTTTCTCCCATTACTAAAGTCGTCCAAGGGACAGGATCCCAGGCTTGAACTACCTGCACGGAAGCCTTCCCTTCCTGGCGCGCAGACAGACCATCTTTAGTGAAGTCCCTCCTTCCCCTAAAGCATCCATTTCGTCAAAGAAGGCTGCAATTGGAATGTGCAGGCACACTTACGACTCTGATTGGGCGTGGACTGGGAAAAGGTAGCAGCGCTAAAAAAAAGGTATTGGCGAAGAAATCTCAGAAAATAGAGAGGAAAGAGGCACCACTCGCGAATCCTTTCTTTCTTGGTTTCGCTACCTGTGATCAAAACTATTCACGTATTAGATCTATCCATCTTTTGGTCCAGTAAAGAAGGAAGATAGGAGGGCATCTGTCTATCTAGCCCTTAAGTACACATTACAGGTTCAAGTCCTCTATTTATCTTTCTTTGGTGTTCGTGGTCAGAAGGTTGAGCATAGAATGGCAGTTTCGCGTACTCCTCTGTCTTTTTCCTATCTTCTCTCTTCAATTACCGAGACCCGTACATACAAAGGTCTAGGTAGCTCATCCCCTTCCTATATTCTAAAAAGACAGAAAACAGCGCTCCTAAATGAAAGCCTTTTTCTTATATACGAAACCGCCAGTGGACAGCGAACAAAGATGCCATACTAAGAAAGCAGTCGCCAATGACCGATGTGAATCAGCGCAGGAATGTTCATGGATGTTCTCCCAGAGCTGATAGATGAGGCACGTCGGAATTGTAATTCACACCGGTAACGGCACAAGAGATCAAAGGGGCAGAAGAGAAAGGCCCCATTAAGATAAGAAGTTTCGAAAAAAATATTGTTTTGGAGAGTACGAGAGAGGAATGGTCGGGTGAGCACTAACTGAACATAGACCGAATTGGAGTTGGTAGGGAGCTTGCCGATTACAATAGCATGTAAGCGGTATGTCCGGCTAACTTACGGCCCAAGCTGAGTAGGAAAGAAAGCCCCTCGATACAAAGGAATTGTCCCCGGGCTGCAGGTAATAGGAAAATTTCTCAAAGGCTTCTCACGATCGGGAATGGAGCTCCCCTGCAACCTAATTCCTTCCCTCTCACCTGAGTCTGAATCTCAAAGAAAGGGAATTGGCCCTGATACGGCTTCGAAGGCTGTTAGGCATGGACTGCTAGCGGACTGGAAAGAAGGACACTTGTTACATCCTCAAAAGAGTGAAAAGTACCTCAACGAATAGAAAAAAAGCCATTCTTGCAAGGACCACTTATTCCTATATTATTACTAATAGACCGCTAATGCCACGTCTAATCTCACGAAATCTAATTTTAGAGAATCCCGCATCCGAACTCGCATTCTAATGTGCTAGCGACCCCTCCCAAGGAAGGAAGGAAGAAGGTAAGGGCAGCAGCTCGGGAAGCCTCTTTCGTGCGTGTTCCTACTGAGTTCGAGTTCAGGTCTTTCACCTGAAAGTTCTTGCTCTTTCACGGATTACCAGCTTATGACCCGCGGGTAACTAAGGCTCTATGCTTTCTGGGGGAATTTCTCCTTGATTGGAATTAGGCCGCTATTAATTAAGGCTTTCTTAGGTCTGATCCTCATCCTCTTATATAGAGGCATAGCCCTTGATCCTGGGCACGCACATGGATCCAATTAAGTAAGGCTAAGTGCTCCGTTATCTTCTCCTTTCCTTATAGCTCAAAGTAAGACTAGCATTCAAGGCCTTCGAGTAGGGCTTCGGTGCCTTCTCTCAATCGGCAAGGAAGCTAGCAATGAAGGGTCTTTATCCCCTTTAAGCCGGTGATTGGTCTTTAATGGATGCAACTATTGGTGGTTGTTCTGCTTCAACCGAATCAACAGGATCTACTGTTGCAAGCAGGGTGGGAAAAAAGGCTTTGAAAGCGAAAGAAAAGAGAGTGACGGAACTGGCGGGAATAAGGTTAAGCCAGACCTGACACGAGGGTGACGGAGATTAGTGTGCTACCTTTTTTTGGGGGGTAGCCATTTTTTAGAGAACGTGGGCAGCATTGGCTTAGGAAAGGGCGGGTTTCGGTCTTGGTGGTTGACTAAGGTAAGGGCATTATGTAGCAAAGTGGACTTCCCATTGCTATTATAAACTAAAAGAAAGGGCCTAACTAAGATTCTATTCCTTTCCTAGCCTATTCAATGTGGTCATGTAATAGAATTCAATGGGAAGAGGATAGAGTACCGAGTACGAGAGCCAGTTAGTTGCTAACCGGAAGAGAAGGGAATCGAAGAATCCCATTTGCTTTGGTTGCTAGCGAGTGAGGGAATCGCGGATGGGCTTATGACCTCGAAGCTCCGGCTTACTTCGCTTCGGGGCTATGAACTTCAATCGATCGGTCTCGCCTGCCAGTAATAAGCTTGACCGGGCAAATGCGGAATCATCATAGGTAAGAAGCACAACACCATGTTCCCTCTTTCCTGTCGCAACTAGTCCCCTTCTTCTGTGAGCTAGGTCCACGGTTGCTACTTCTCTCGTCTCGGAAAAAAAAAACGAAACTATATGGCTCTGTCTATAGTCACTTCGGGCAACTTTTTTTGGATCGTGATACTCGGGCTTATGAATGGAAGGAAACCCCCTCTCCGAGTGTGTTACTCTTTAGGGGAAAATCCCGGCCTGGGGCCTTCGCGTCCGCCCTGTACTCTGCTTCAGCACTAGAACGAGCAACCAAACTCCGTTTTTGACTTTCAAAAGAAGTGACGAGATTTCAACCCACCAACTGAACCCTTTGCGGTAGCTGGTGTCGGCTAGCAAGTTTTGGACAGGTATGGCGTAGAGAATGAGGAGGGGCCGAGGATAAGTTATTTCGTAGGTAGTGAGTAGATGAATTGACGGATTCCAGCGAGGAGCGACTCATTGGAGCTTCGTTCACGTCAGGGTCCGGGGTAGGCGTGTATTTTCATCGAGATGGGGTGGGTGGTCAGTCCGTTAGGAAAGCCGGGTGTGGCGGCAAGAAGGTCATAGCTCAACGAAAATCCATCCAGAAATGACATAGTAAGACTAATCAAGACAGTTGAATTTCTCAATCGAGAAATGAAAGTGTTCATATAAGCGTACTGAACGATTCTATCTATTACTTACGTCATTTCTTGTCGTCAGTCAGTCTTCATAAAGACAGTTGGCCGAGTCGAGACCCACTGCTCAAGTCTTCCTTTCCCCTTCGAACTTCACTATCTGACTATCGAGAATGAACTCGAATGTTAGAATAGGCTTAAAGAAGACAATTCCCCCTTTATCACTCTCTATCCACGGCCTTTGCTTTTTAAGTTTCTATTCGCCCTCACTCACAGGACGAAAAGACGACATTCTCTTACGGTGAGAACCCACCAGACTCGCCCACATGGCCCATTTCATGGTGAGCCGTAGGAAGGCATCTCACCTCTGGTATTACCAAAGGGCTCCACAAACAGTGCCTACCAAGCACAGGTGAAGGAATGAGGTTCCAATCTCATATGGGAGTTACAGACCCGCAGGGTAAACAGGAGTTCCGCTAAATGATACCGGCGCAAGGTCAGTCAATTCTTTCTTTAATTAGGATAGATCCCTAGTGCCATCGATTTTGCTCTTGGAAGAAGGGAAGTTTCATTTGCAAGAGTAGGCATAAGAGGTCTTGGAGTCGGCATTAGCCCCGTTGTTGGAGGAGGGCACTACCCAATAGTAGGTAGTTGTTAAGTAGCTCTTCTTAGTTCGAGTCGGTGCCGGTAGCTGTGAACTCTTCTTTCTCGATGGGAAGAATAGGGTTGGTGTGGCGTAGCCAAGTCAATGGACTTTCCTTTCTTGCTTGAATTTACTTCCTAAACCTCTTCCTGCTCATTGACTATTGGGATAACTTGAATATGACTATGTTAAGGTTTCAGATAACCGCCTCCCATTAGTGATTTCATACCAGTTGAAGGACCCACGAGCCTTCTCATTGAATCCAAGAACTAGAAGGGAGGAGTGAATACCCGGGGATTTGTAATAGGAGCAATTCCGTAGCTACCTTTCAACATATACTTAAAAAAAGAATATCAAATCCTACGCAATCCCAAACTCCTAACATGCCTTTTTAACGCATCTCTAGAAATGAGTTTGGTCAAAGGGTCAGCAACCATTTCATAGGTGGAGATATACTTCATAACCAAATGAAGTGAAGTCGGGTGTCTATGTAAGTATTTTTTCTACCACGGAACTTGAGATCCTTTGCATAAGCTATTGCAGCCGTGTTATCAGAATAGATCACAACGGCTTTATCTTCTATATATGTCCCGGAATATCCAAACTTTGCAAGAATCTCCTTAACCATATAGCCTCCATCACTGCAACTGAGCAGGCTACAAACTCAGATTCCATCATGGATAAGGATTTCCTTCTTTCTTACTACACCACGTAATGGCTCCTCCGCCAAGTATGAAGGTGTAGCCTTATTCAAATTCAAATAGGGGGTGGGTTTTCTTTCATCCCTATCAGCAGACCCATCTGAATCACTATATCCAGTCAACTGAGATTTCCACGTTCAAGGTCAAAGCTAGTCGAACTAGAGCGGGAAGGATTGCAGCTAAGCTAGTTCATCCGCATCTGTTGTCGTAAGGTCTTGGTCCTTTAACATTAAAGATGGGCCGGAGTTAGCATGTGATTAGTTCGAGGCGCTAGCTTTACTAATTGGAGTAGGAGTGGTGGTACTTACTTTCGTTCTTTGGTGGTTTGTATCCATTCTGCTTTTGTTGAAGGAAGGAATAACGATTGGACTGCTCCCCCTGGCGTTAGGGGCAAATTCTTCACTAACAAGGCTAGCCTAGCGAAGTCACTTCCGGATTCACTTCTTTTTTTTTTGAGTGAAGTGCACACCCGCGTAAATGGATAGAGGCCATCCTATCAGTTCCATCTCGCATTGAGAAACCTGCCATTCGGAGTCAGTCTTTGGGACCGCCCAGCCTAGTAGTTGGTAAAGGTAGAAGGGGTTGGGTCATCGGACCTCCTTCAAAGGTTGGCGAAACGGGTTGCTAGTTGTGTATCGCCGCTCCATAAGTCCAGCCAGAAGAAGGCCATCCCCCTCACCTAAAAATCTCATAGAGTGAGATGGATCACTCAGATCTAGTCTTCATCGACATCCCGCTTGAGGGTCGGTACACTGAGGGTAAGAACGAACGCTTGATAGCTGCTCCAACTAATGGCATAAGTAAAGGTAAGAAATCTCATCTGACGAAGTGGAATTTCCCCTTCGGATCGAACCAAGACTAGTGGCAAACTGGTCATTTCATTTAGAAGAAGAAAGATTGGCACATAGCCAGTTATACCGTATTTCTTCCTGTGTCTGTGTCCTTTTTCGCTCATTGCTCGATTGACTCTAACCCAGAATGCTTTTACTGAATTCCATCATGCACTCCCAAACAATTCTTGCGAGAGGGTCGAAGCATTCCATTCCAGGTGAGCAGAAAGCGAAGTGTGCACGTATCCCAGCCCGAGCAACCAGGGAAAGGTATAGAAGACTAGCGCTTACAGCTCTAGGATGAGCAAATCTCAGCAGGATCAAAACTAGAGTCACTCAGGAATCAAGTCTAAAGGATTATGGTTCTGAAACCTTCTTCCCCGGTGATGAAATTCCTAATTTAGTTGTCTTTCCCGGGAAGTTAGGAGGCAGAGCCTGAAAGCATCCTAAGACTAAAGACCCTACAGCAGCTCTTAAGTCCATTCTTGAAGTTGAAAGCAGGAGAAGCCAGTCATCTTCTACTTCTGACTAAGTTGCAGTCTAATAGGAAGTTAAAGTCTTCGTTAAATCCCATCTAGCTGAAGCAAAGCGAGATCCAGAGTTTACTTCAGGTGAGGCGGGCAAGGCAAATGCGGACCTGACTGAAGGCAGAAGCCCGAAATATGTATTTAGATTATGATTTGACACGCCGTACCTGAGACAGAGAAAGCCGAGGAGAAGTCAGTCTCTTTAGTTACGGAAGCTGGAGCATTGAGAACTCTGAAGCCGGAGCAAGTTGTTCTATTATCTATTAGAAGTTAGACTCCAGTACTTAGCTTGATAAGTCTGCCGCATAGTAAGTAGTTACAAGCCAGGCAGGTAAATGGGCTTGCTCTTTGATTTGAAAGGATAATCAGATCCTGTAGCAGTTATAGGAGAAGGAGTAGCATCGAATCTTTCCGCTTCTTCACTGCACTCGTCTATAGAGGAAATAGAATCTTTATGGCTTTCGGAGATTCACTTTGCCTTCACTGACTATGACTCAATGGAAAACCCAGTTTTCGAAGTTAATGTGGGAAATTACACATTCTTACCTAAAGAGGAATTCAAATTGCCTAAAAGCACAACTGAAATCAAGTCTCTCTATTGAGCTCAAACCCCCGATGAACCCTTCACTGAGGAAAGCAAGCGTAAGAAAGAAGAAAATAACCCTTGGCCTAAAGTCCGGGAAAAAGCTAGCATGATTGTAGCAATCCCCGAAGCAAGGAAATCCGTCTTAGTGCCTTCCTTTATTCCCCAGAGAACTAGTCCTCGAACTATAGACAAGAGCATCACGAACTCGAAAGAGCTAGCCTGCTAGTAGCATCCTACTATTGAGATTTATAGGCTTTAACAATTTCCTTCTTCTCCCCGTTTTCATTGGGTTACGAAGTAAGATTCGGCTAGCTTTTAGCTTGGAGTGGAGTAGCCAGGAAGAGGCACCGAGGGAAACCTCGACCAGAAGATCAGCTAACCTAAGCGCCCACGAAGAGAGATTTCGAATAATGAAAAAAGTAGGTAGTAGGCCTTCACTTCAACCAACCTACTTGATTTCGTTTTTTTCTTTCGCACTCAACCATCCGCTCTGGACGAAGCTCGCGCTCGGCCCCCCCTAACTAAAAAAATGACCTTTTCTGTTTCGTTAAGGAGACTTGGAAACCATCGTTGACATTTAGGTGAGAATGGAGTGAGGGTGATAAGCTAAAGCCTATCATTCTATTATTAATTTATTTCATTGGCCGGTAAAAAGGATAGAGTAAAAAAGGGGAGAAACCTCTCAACCAGTGGGTTGGTGCCAGACACATCCATCTTATTGTCACCTACATTCCCGTCTTGCTTACCTTCTGCATTGGCTGATGGAGATTGTAATCCCGGATGAATGGAACTTTCGCCACTTTCCCAACCAGAATAGAATGCAGCTCGATCCGGCTGAAAACCTTGAATCTGAGACTAATGCCTTTGTTGGTTGGGCCTTTGCCTTTGATGCCTCACCACTTTCAGATTCAAGTGCTAGTTTTCTTACAATGTCGATCGGGAAAGATAGAGCATCTTTTCCCCGGCCTGGGTAAGAGTAAGAAGTAAGGCCTGTGTCTATGTCTATCCATCTTATAATCCGAATCCAAGCTATACCTCCTAGCCTGTTCTGTCGGTGAAAAGTGCTAAATCCGTGCGTGTAATGAGAGAAGGCTCTTTCTTTTCTACTCGTTGTAGAGTATAGTATGTCATTACTGGTCTTTCTTTGGCTTTAGCTATTCAGGAAGATTTCCCCCAAGTTTTTTGCTATTTTACTAGATCGAGATGCTTAGTAACTCGAAAGATAGGACTTTCTCTCTTCGACTTCGTCTAAAGCCTGTGCTGGCTGTGTCGCTACTGCAAGGGAGAATCAGAGTGACAATATGGGAGTAGTTCCTTTTGTATACCGTAGGGTATAAAGGTAAGATCTCTCACGTGTCACTATTAATATAATAAGGAGCACCTGAAGGTAACCCGATCAGAATCCTAATCCGAAGCTTGCATTTCGAGTCAAGATGATGGCCCAAGTCTTACGATTATTTTACCAATGTCTGGTGTTTGGAAAACCTTTTCGTAAGCCCAACCTAGTAAAGGGAGCGGGGAATTAATTCCTTTATCTTTCCTCTTTCAACGAAAATGCCTAAGCTCGCAGGTTGGCAGAAAGACAAAGGCTTGACGACCTACCTAATTAGCTAGACGAACTTCCCAATACACCCCAGTCCCAGGTCTGAAGCCGGACATTGATTGACTCATTGATTCCGAGATAGGCTCCTACTCAAAGCAAAGCCAGGCTTTAAAGACCGAGCGAAAGGCCCCTTCACCCCCGCTTCAGCTCTTCTGTAAGGGTAAGGAACCACCACTAGATTCTGGCTTTAAGGCTGAATTGGCATTGTGCTGCCAGAGGACAGCGAATGTACTAGAGTAGCTAGCGTAGCTTCCAACCCCTGCTTAGAAAACAAGAAAAAAGGATTAAGAGAAGAGCATATAGAGGAAGGTTGGATGTAATTCAAGTACAGAAATACGGACATGAGCCCCCACAAACAAGCTCTCGGGCAAAAAGAATTGGAAATAGGCCAAGCCTTTTTCTAGAACTGTTCGGAAGAAGACATAGGAGCCTAGCCGATCAAGATCCTCAAGAGTCAAGAGAAAGAAATCGATCGAAAGAGGACTAACTATAGGTTCGATCGATCTGCTTCCTTCAGTAGTTAGTTACAAATGTATGATAGGTCTATCATTGTTGGCTAGGAAGTCTGCACAAAAGTTGCCTTGGCAAAGGCTGTGAACAGGGGTCACTGTGAGTTGTTTGATCTGCGCAGTCTTAAAGCATAGCTCTTCACGGGTGATCCTCAATCTCAGCATTTGTAATCAGACTTAGAGCTTCTGCAGAATCAGTTTCAAGGATGCCATCTTTTATTTCATAACCTTCAACAGCATTAATCGTCTTTCTATTGCCCAAAGTTTAGCAGCTAAACTGAAACTTTTGACATGTGCCCACAAAAACAAAATAACCATCCGCCTTGGTCATCTCTTGCAATCCCTCCAATCCCAGGAGGGCCAGGCTTCCTTTTGTTTTGCACACCCATCAGTCTTCAATTGGATTCTACCTGCAGGTAGTTGCTTCTTCTTTTTGTAAGGAGGAAAGGACATTCGTATATATCAAGGTTTTTTCCTTACCTTCTGGTCTGAGTGCCACTTCCATCTCCTCTGCATAGGTCCGAAATTGGGGATGATATTTATGGTATGTGCTGCGGCCTTCAATTCAGTCTTTGTTCCTATCTTTCTATATGTGCCGGATAATACTGGGCAAAATAAACAGCCAGCAGACACCTGTGAGTCCTATATCCGTGCTGCCCTGCAAATTCTTGTGAATCCGGAATGAATATAAATAAAACAGCAGCTACCAAAGTGAATCCAAAATCTCTTCGATTCACTTAAGGCTTGTGAAAGGCCAAAAAAGGGATTCCCAAGATCTCTTTCCTAGTCGATCACTACTGGCGGAATGCGCCCCAAAAGTCTACCGCGAGGGCCTAATCCCGGCTCTCTTTATATATCCTAATTTGATTTGTCATTAGGTGCTTTTGTTTTAATTGCTTTCACGCACTGGTCCACATAAGATCTCACTTGCCAGAAATCCACAAAACCAATTCTGGAATGGCAAAGAAAAAGGCTTTAATTTGAAGCACGAGAATGAGGTTGGATGACTATCAGTGGAGAGTTGGTTAGAATGACTAGAAGACAAGTTTTCTCAAAACCATTAAAGTAAAAAAGTCCTCGGGAAATCCCCTCATCCGCAGATTGGAGACCAAGGGTCTTTCCAGGAGGCTCGGGTGAGAGGGGTGTGATGAATAGAGATTTCCCACCAGCAGCTTCTCCTATCACTTGACTTCTGCAGGCGCTGGATCTTATCTTAAGGGAAATGCCCAGATCCATATTCTATAAGATACGGATTTCAGGTAGTCGAACTAGAGCGGGAAGGATTGCAGCTAAGCTAGTTCATCCGCATCTGTTGTCGTAAGGTCTTGGTCCTTTAACATTAAAGATGGGCCGGAGTTAGCATGTGATTAGTTCGAGGCGCTAGCTTTACTAATTGGAGTAGGAGTGGTGGTACTTACTTTCGTTCTTTGGTGGTTTGTATCCATTCTGCTTTTGTTGAAGGAAGGAATAACGATTGGACTGCTCCCCCTGGCGTTAGGGGCAAATTCTTCACTAACAAGGCTAGCCTAGCGAAGTCACTTCCGGATTCACTTCTTTTTTTTTTGAGTGAAGTGCACACCCGCGTAAATGGATAGAGGCCATCCTATCAGTTCCATCTCGCATTGAGAAACCTGCCATTCGGAGTCAGTCTTTGGGACCGCCCAGCCTAGTAGTTGGTAAAGGTAGAAGGGGTTGGGTCATCGGACCTCCTTCAAAGGTTGGCGAAACGGGTTGCTAGTTGTGTATCGCCGCTCCATAAGTCCAGCCAGAAGAAGGCCATCCCCCTCACCTAAAAATCTCATAGAGTGAGATGGATCACTCAGATCTAGTCTTCATCGACATCCCGCTTGAGGGTCGGTACACTGAGGGTAAGAACGAACGCTTGATAGCTGCTCCAACTAATGGCATAAGTAAAGGTAAGAAATCTCATCTGACGAAGTGGAATTTCCCCTTCGGATCGAACCAAGACTAGTGGCAAACTGGTCATTTCATTTAGAAGAAGAAAGATTGGCACATAGCCAGTTATACCGTATTTCTTCCTGTGTCTGTGTCCTTTTTCGCTCATTGCTCGATTGACTCTAACCCAGAATGCTTTTACTGAATTCCATCATGCACTCCCAAACAATTCTTGCGAGAGGGTCGAAGCATTCCATTCCAGGTGAGCAGAAAGCGAAGTGTGCACGTATCCCAGCCCGAGCAACCAGGGAAAGGTATAGAAGACTAGCGCTTACAGCTCTAGGATGAGCAAATCTCAGCAGGATCAAAACTAGAGTCACTCAGGAATCAAGTCTAAAGGATTATGGTTCTGAAACCTTCTTCCCCGGTGATGAAATTCCTAATTTAGTTGTCTTTCCCGGGAAGTTAGGAGGCAGAGCCTGAAAGCATCCTAAGACTAAAGACCCTACAGCAGCTCTTAAGTCCATTCTTGAAGTTGAAAGCAGGAGAAGCCAGTCATCTTCTACTTCTGACTAAGTTGCAGTCTAATAGGAAGTTAAAGTCTTCGTTAAATCCCATCTAGCTGAAGCAAAGCGAGATCCAGAGTTTACTTCAGGTGAGGCGGGCAAGGCAAATGCGGACCTGACTGAAGGCAGAAGCCCGAAATATGTATTTAGATTATGATTTGACACGCCGTACCTGAGACAGAGAAAGCCGAGGAGAAGTCAGTCTCTTTAGTTACGGAAGCTGGAGCATTGAGAACTCTGAAGCCGGAGCAAGTTGTTCTATTATCTATTAGAAGTTAGACTCCAGTACTTAGCTTGATAAGTCTGCCGCATAGTAAGTAGTTACAAGCCAGGCAGGTAAATGGGCTTGCTCTTTGATTTGAAAGGATAATCAGATCCTGTAGCAGTTATAGGAGAAGGAGTAGCATCGAATCTTTCCGCTTCTTCACTGCACTCGTCTATAGAGGAAATAGAATCTTTATGGCTTTCGGAGATTCACTTTGCCTTCACTGACTATGACTCAATGGAAAACCCAGTTTTCGAAGTTAATGTGGGAAATTACACATTCTTACCTAAAGAGGAATTCAAATTGCCTAAAAGCACAACTGAAATCAAGTCTCTCTATTGAGCTCAAACCCCCGATGAACCCTTCACTGAGGAAAGCAAGCGTAAGAAAGAAGAAAATAACCCTTGGCCTAAAGTCCGGGAAAAAGCTAGCATGATTGTAGCAATCCCCGAAGCAAGGAAATCCGTCTTAGTGCCTTCCTTTATTCCCCAGAGAACTAGTCCTCGAACTATAGACAAGAGCATCACGAACTCGAAAGAGCTAGCCTGCTAGTAGCATCCTACTATTGAGATTTATAGGCTTTAACAATTTCCTTCTTCTCCCCGTTTTCATTGGGTTACGAAGTAAGATTCGGCTAGCTTTTAGCTTGGAGTGGAGTAGCCAGGAAGAGGCACCGAGGGAAACCTCGACCAGAAGATCAGCTAACCTAAGCGCCCACGAAGAGAGATTTCGAATAATGAAAAAAGTAGGTAGTAGGCCTTCACTTCAACCAACCTACTTGATTTCGTTTTTTTCTTTCGCACTCAACCATCCGCTCTGGACGAAGCTCGCGCTCGGCCCCCCCTAACTAAAAAAATGACCTTTTCTGTTTCGTTAAGGAGACTTGGAAACCATCGTTGACATTTAGGTGAGAATGGAGTGAGGGTGATAAGCTAAAGCCTATCATTCTATTATTAATTTATTTCATTGGCCGGTAAAAAGGATAGAGTAAAAAAGGGGAGAAACCTCTCAACCAGTGGGTTGGTGCCAGACACATCCATCTTATTGTCACCTACATTCCCGTCTTGCTTACCTTCTGCATTGGCTGATGGAGATTGTAATCCCGGATGAATGGAACTTTCGCCACTTTCCCAACCAGAATAGAATGCAGCTCGATCCGGCTGAAAACCTTGAATCTGAGACTAATGCCTTTGTTGGTTGGGCCTTTGCCTTTGATGCCTCACCACTTTCAGATTCAAGTGCTAGTTTTCTTACAATGTCGATCGGGAAAGATAGAGCATCTTTTCCCCGGCCTGGGTAAGAGTAAGAAGTAAGGCCTGTGTCTATGTCTATCCATCTTATAATCCGAATCCAAGCTATACCTCCTAGCCTGTTCTGTCGGTGAAAAGTGCTAAATCCGTGCGTGTAATGAGAGAAGGCTCTTTCTTTTCTACTCGTTGTAGAGTATAGTATGTCATTACTGGTCTTTCTTTGGCTTTAGCTATTCAGGAAGATTTCCCCCAAGTTTTTTGCTATTTTACTAGATCGAGATGCTTAGTAACTCGAAAGATAGGACTTTCTCTCTTCGACTTCGTCTAAAGCCTGTGCTGGCTGTGTCGCTACTGCAAGGGAGAATCAGAGTGACAATATGGGAGTAGTTCCTTTTGTATACCGTAGGGTATAAAGGTAAGATCTCTCACGTGTCACTATTAATATAATAAGGAGCACCTGAAGGTAACCCGATCAGAATCCTAATCCGAAGCTTGCATTTCGAGTCAAGATGATGGCCCAAGTCTTACGATTATTTTACCAATGTCTGGTGTTTGGAAAACCTTTTCGTAAGCCCAACCTAGTAAAGGGAGCGGGGAATTAATTCCTTTATCTTTCCTCTTTCAACGAAAATGCCTAAGCTCGCAGGTTGGCAGAAAGACAAAGGCTTGACGACCTACCTAATTAGCTAGACGAACTTCCCAATACACCCCAGTCCCAGGTCTGAAGCCGGACATTGATTGACTCATTGATTCCGAGATAGGCTCCTACTCAAAGCAAAGCCAGGCTTTAAAGACCGAGCGAAAGGCCCCTTCACCCCCGCTTCAGCTCTTCTGTAAGGGTAAGGAACCACCACTAGATTCTGGCTTTAAGGCTGAATTGGCATTGTGCTGCCAGAGGACAGCGAATGTACTAGAGTAGCTAGCGTAGCTTCCAACCCCTGCTTAGAAAACAAGAAAAAAGGATTAAGAGAAGAGCATATAGAGGAAGGTTGGATGTAATTCAAGTACAGAAATACGGACATGAGCCCCCACAAACAAGCTCTCGGGCAAAAAGAATTGGAAATAGGCCAAGCCTTTTTCTAGAACTGTTCGGAAGAAGACATAGGAGCCTAGCCGATCAAGATCCTCAAGAGTCAAGAGAAAGAAATCGATCGAAAGAGGACTAACTATAGGTTCGATCGATCTGCTTCCTTCAGTAGTTAGTTACAAATGTATGATAGGTCTATCATTGTTGGCTAGGAAGTCTGCACAAAAGTTGCCTTGGCAAAGGCTGTGAACAGGGGTCACTGTGAGTTGTTTGATCTGCGCAGTCTTAAAGCATAGCTCTTCACGGGTGATCCTCAATCTCAGCATTTGTAATCAGACTTAGAGCTTCTGCAGAATCAGTTTCAAGGATGCCATCTTTTATTTCATAACCTTCAACAGCATTAATCGTCTTTCTATTGCCCAAAGTTTAGCAGCTAAACTGAAACTTTTGACATGTGCCCACAAAAACAAAATAACCATCCGCCTTGGTCATCTCTTGCAATCCCTCCAATCCCAGGAGGGCCAGGCTTCCTTTTGTTTTGCACACCCATCAGTCTTCAATTGGATTCTACCTGCAGGTAGTTGCTTCTTCTTTTTGTAAGGAGGAAAGGACATTCGTATATATCAAGGTTTTTTCCTTACCTTCTGGTCTGAGTGCCACTTCCATCTCCTCTGCATAGGTCCGAAATTGGGGATGATATTTATGGTATGTGCTGCGGCCTTCAATTCAGTCTTTGTTCCTATCTTTCTATATGTGCCGGATAATACTGGGCAAAATAAACAGCCAGCAGACACCTGTGAGTCCTATATCCGTGCTGCCCTGCAAATTCTTGTGAATCCGGAATGAATATAAATAAAACAGC
>NW_026265030.1:40197-44922 GCF_000817695.3 Arachis duranensis | reverse complement strand
CACTTTTTTGGGCTTTTTTGAATCAAAGATCGTAGCGTAGAAAAGGACCAGAGGCGTAGATGATCCAGAACTAAACCGATCACCTGCCAGTGGCATTAGTAATGAGACTACCGCCTGTGTCTATCTCGACAGGTAGGGGGAACGGATCCTTTAATTGACCTCGGGAACATGAAGGGAGTAGGGCGTATGTCGAAAGGGACGGAACTCGTTCTATACGGGAAGAAAAAGTAGCGATGAAAAAACCCATGCATTTATTTGATGATAACTCGAAGACGCTTTCAAGTGAGTGAACCTCTAAGGTAGTTCAGTGATCCTCGGGAAGGAAACTAGTTCAATGAACCTATAAGGCAAGGGATCAGGCAAACGGAAAAGCTATGGGTTGAAGGCCGGTGTTAGCAGGTTGGTTGGGCAAGTAGGGGCTACGGTTCAGTATGAGTCTGCTCATGGCCTGGTTCTTCGTACAGAGTAAGTAGTTTCAGCTGTGCAGCAATACCCGTACTTTTAGCCATAGAAGATGGAGGAAGGAACAAGAGGTTCTTTGAGGACGAAGGGACATCCAAATAAGGGCTTCCCCCCAGGAATGTATGCTATATAAAATCTTTCTATTAACCGGTCAAAGGAAGTGACTTGAAGTGAAGGAATTCTCCTCACCTACTCAGTTTCTCATCGTTAGAGGGGCTACTTTCTATTAGGGCAAGTCGTTCTATGAAATAAAAGCTTTAGATAGGCAAGGAGCGGTAACTAGAGTTCCAACTAGGCCTGCACCGGTTGAAGAAAAGTCATCGAAGTCGGCTGTTTACATCCATTCTCCTGAAAGAGGCGGCAAAGCTGAATAGGAAAGGGGAGGGGATCTGATTCATTATCATTAGAGGTGATTAACTGATATAACCTCTTCTCTTCTTTAAAATCGCATCTCTCAAGTGAGAAGAAAAGGCCCCCCCTTATTTTTCTCATTGCGGTGGGAAAGCAAGGTATTCAAGGACCCAAGCTTGGGGCATTCCCTCATGGCATGTGGCCCCTTGCATATTTATTTAGCACCCACCTCTGGGCACATATGCTTTCTTCTTCTCCTCGTAGTCCGGCCTACCATCGTTTGGCTTTCCATCACCACCCTTGGCAATGGCTTTTCCCCCCTGTCCTTGATGTTTTGGATGTGATCTTGTTCAGGCCAGAAGAGTTCAGAGTCTAATCGCAGAGAACTCATACCGTCCCTTGAGCCTATAGATAGAAGGTAGGCCTAGACTTTAAGGTGAATACGTCTTTCTGTGATCTTACGGTAGCGAGTTTCGGTAAGTTCAGTAAGTGAAGTGACGAGCGAAGGTGTACAAAGTCTATGACTCACACGCTTAGGCGGGTTACGGGACTTTGTGATTCTTTCGGACAAGATTGCCTAGATTGATCAGATTCTCTTCCTATCTATTCATAAGACAAGATCAATCAAGGAATCCAGAGGCAGGGCACTTTATTCCGATATCTCCCCCCGAGGTTGAGGTAGACTTCCCTATCCTTAAGGATAAAATAAGATCTCTTGCTTTGCCCACAAGCCCTACTAGCGTAGCAAGTCTGGTCGCAGGTGTGTTGTTCGTTCTAGCGATAGGCTCCAAGCGCGATTCTGATTCTAAATTAGGTTTTCTGTTCTGGAATGAATCTGTTCTAAAGAAAGACCTGCCTAT
This sequence comes from Arachis duranensis, assembly GCF_000817695.3. NCBI lineage: Eukaryota > Viridiplantae > Streptophyta > Magnoliopsida > Fabales > Fabaceae > Arachis > Arachis duranensis. The sequence goes on along the minus strand of NW_026265030.1, from coordinate 43,249 downwards.
ACTGAAGAGGGGCTGGTTCTCTTTCTTGATAGCATGGCGCTCGCATTTTCTTTCTATTTTGCTGGGTACCCTTGACACTTGGCATTGCTTCCTTTCATCCACGAGGAGGGATAATAGTGATCTCTCAGCGGCGAAAACTCTATGTTCTTAGGTATAGTTCTCTGTTTAGCGAAAAATCCCTCATATTATCCAAATATATAAATCTTGGTAAAAAGAAATCGATGTATGTCTTTGTGTTCCACCCAGCTATGATGCATGACAGGAGAGAGCGAACACAAGCTCAAAATTAGCCTTCTAAGCAATCGAGCACCAAAGCCGATCTTCCTGACAGGCCGCATCCTCCACGGCCAACTCGTCAGCAAGTAAAATCAAAAGGCACTGCCTTGATCCACTTGGCAAGCATCTTTTTAAGTTTCTTTTAACGAGTCTCCCACACTCCTTCTACCGGTCTAGCACACCTCTGATGGATCTCGCCTCGCTCCTTCCTTAGCATTAGCGGGTTTCGGTTGTATGATGGAAGTGGGGAGATCTCGCAGAGCAGCATATTAGTTATTAAGAAATTGCCAGCGGAGACACAGCTCACGATGAGAGTTTGTTGTTGAAGCACTTTTCTGCCGGGTGTCGCATTCACGTGGTATACACGCCTCGCGCCGAACTCGATCAATAGTTGCGCCGATATGGTAAATGCCTTTAACCGAAGATTCTATTCAGTAGCCCGCAAAGTAACACCCTATATGGAGCTTGCGGCGACTAAGCGCGGGGCGAACCTTTTGAGACCTACTTGGCTAGGTGGAGGATCTGAAATACAATGTGAAAAGGAAGAGGAAGAAAGCGAGTGGCTTTACTGATTGAAGTGCTGGTGGCTTGTTTGCTTTCCTGTTTCTGGGAGCAGGATTCAACTAATTAGGGGAGCCTAAGGGACTGAGAAGGAGGAGTAGGAAAAGGAGGTAAGGGATTGGCATTGCTATTCTGGCGGAAAAGAAACGACTCCTTGCCCCCTCAAATCCTACCCTTCCCGCCGTACTAGCAACCCGGTCCGCTTCGAGATCAGTTCAATCAGCGGCTAAGTCCGCTTAAGTACTAACTTCCGCTCCGCGGTAAGCATGCGAGTCAATTAGCCCCTTGACCACAAGATCTTACAAAGAACGGGAATGCGCGCCAAGAGGAATATCAGAAACAATCTAAATAGTTGCTTCTCCGTAGCCTTCTCTGTATCCGGTTTTCCTAACTCAAGATATCGAGGAAAAACGGCGGGCTAGTCCTCCATCTTAATCTCTGGCAGCATTTCCCGGCCTACTAGAGCATAGGAATGAGGGACGGAATCCTATTCAACAGCTTAGCCTATAGCTTCTAACGGATAAGATTCAAAAGTAATCAGAGTGTTGAAATAGATTAAATGGAAAGATCAATTCTGACTTCCTGGCCTTCGTTAAATCCCATCCTGTGATTGATCAGCAAGGGATGAGATTATGATTCCTTCCGGAAATCTGTCTTTATATGATTTGTTACCAAGCCCTACGAAATATTAGTAGGTAGCCTCTTACCCTTTAGAGAAGGATGTTAGGGACGAAGTCTCAGCCGTTGAATAGCCTATAAGCACAAGAACGAAATCTAGCAATTGAGCTTTGACAGCCTCAGATCTTATTGACTATTGCAATTTACCGTGGAATCTATTCCCAGGCGCGTTAGAGAGTAAATGCAGTAGGCTATTACAGCTATTAGACTGAAAAAAATCTTAGTGTGGTTAAGCCCTAAACAAAAATGCAGAAGTTGTCCCATCTCCGGTTCTTGGTAATGCCATCTGTCCTTTTGTGCCTCATAGGCTGGCTCCAATAATTGCTTGTCTAAAGACTAGATGCTGGTAATGCTGAAGTACAGTAAAGTGCTCCTCCCCAGGTCCCTCTTGTAATGACATGCGTCAACTATCGATGACCTGCCTGAAGTCTTCTTCCAGCGCTTCATAGTCTTTATCGTACACCAGTAGAGCTGCTCATCAAAAAGGTTTCCCAAGTCGTGTTGCAACCAGATGACTCCATCTCTCTCTTGTATTGTGTCTTGAATCCTCAGAATCGGTGTCTGATGGTCCTCATCTCCGCTGGAATATTAACTTAACGTTTTTTTTGGCTTCCTCCCTGGTACTGTATGGGCCGTCTTACAAGTGCAGGGTAACACCCTGGGCCGGATCTACTTCATCGACTGTGTGCTTGCCGCCCAATCCTTCCCAACTCTGGCCGCCTGTAGCTAATTCCGAGTAGCGTCTCGTAAGCACCTTCGTGCTGAGCCGTCAGAGCACAACACAAAAGTTGATGCTAAACTAAAGGTGCATCAATGGATACCTTCTGCCTCAAACACTTCTCCAGCGGCTTTACTAGTCGCCGGCTCATTCTTCAACAGGCATTCTCTGTGTCTAAAACTAGAAAAATGAATCAGAACATCGGCTTACCAATCGCCTACCATGTCTCCTCTGTAAGATCTCTTTAGACCCTCCGTCCACCATCGATCGTACTCTGTAAAGTCAAGTGTTTCGCCTATCTCCATCTCTCGAGCGACTTCCAAAGCTTTCGCCTCTTGTGCGATTTGCTATCGGTGTCGCTGCTCTTCTCCTTTCTCTAGAATTTAGATTCAATATCAATTCTAACAAGCAAGAAAGAAAAGATAGGCCAGCCTTGCCATTGCTTATTTGGTGTTCCAGGAGCTCCCTACTGCATATCGAGACAATCGGCCTATCCTGGAGTTTTACACAATAATGAGGGACCATTGGCACCAGCCCTCCTCCATGGAGGAGGAGTTATGCTCTACATATTCCGCTTGTGGCTGTGCCAAGAAGCTGCAGAAGGCCCGAGATCCGCAACGTCTTAGTTCCTCATGCACCTTCGCCTCGAGTTTGAGTCCATCAGAGGCCAGCTCCCGCACCTATCGGTACAGTAAAGGAGAAGAGTAAGCTTTTGAAGTTGACTTGTTTGTTGGCTTTAGAGCTAATGAATGCGGAGTTACAGTGAGTAGCAAGCAAGCGAACGGAGCGTAGCATAGTTCGCGATAAGCTAGTCAGCAG
>NW_026265030.1:0-6281 GCF_000817695.3 Arachis duranensis | reverse complement strand
AGGGAAAGAAAAGAGATCTGTTATTGTCAGCCCTCTATCCTCTATATTAGGCTAAGGCGGCTATCAAGTAATCCTAATAGAATCTGCCCTTGAATTTTCGCGTTTGGTTTGCAACCGGCCAACCGTTGGAATTCCTGTCTTATTGGCCGCTCTTCGCGCTTTGCCATCAACTTCATTGTGTGGTACTGCGCGGAAAAGGTCTATCCTAATCGTGTTTTCAAGCGTTCTCCTAGGTGAATAAAATTTATGATTCACCTGTTCCGAGGAAGAGATAGAATATCTCATTTTATTAGCAGATCAGATGTAGCATTAGTTCTATCAAACTTTATGAAAGGTGCGCCTTATTTGACCGGGGGGAAGGTGCCTAGCCTTTCATATGAATCTTCCTATAGAAATTTTTAATAAGGGGCCTAGCGATCTACAACCGAGTCTTCTTCACGTCGAAAACAGTCTATGACTCCCGAGATGCTTCTGATTCAATAATTCCTGAAAACAGGGCTGGCGCGCCTAACAGGAGATTCGATAACCCGGCATTCGTAGATCAATCCTCCTTTGCTTTTGCTAAAGATGGCATTCTATTAGAAATGGAATTGTGCAAACCCTATTTTTTCTCTGGCCGCGGGTGTGGTTCTTATACTAGTGATCTTCTTGTAAGGGACAAAGTGGCTTAGTTGAACATAGTGAGACTAAGCTGGCTTCTATCCCAACAGCGAGTAAGGACCCAAGGCAAGGTGACGAAGGTAAGAGGGAAAGTGCTAACACCAATAAATCCCTTAGCTTAGGGCAATCAGTCTTTGACTCCCTTCCCATTCTTGCATCTCGGAGGGCTTTGCCGGCTAGTGGTTACCTATGTGCGAAAACATTCCTCGCAAAAAGTCTTTATTTGTCCTGCTAACAGGGCATTTTCCCTTCCAGTTAAGTGTCCTTCTGGTATCTAGCTTAGAGCTAGTTGCAGTAGATTCTTGGCCCCGCTTTGCTTTTTAGGATAGGGGTCAAGACAAGTTTGCTAGTCCCTATAGGAATCAAAACCATGTTCTTTTATTCCTATAAACATCTTTCAAATTCCCATAGACAAAACTCGCATAACACGCGGAGGTTTGCTTCCTTGGTCTAGCTTCCTGGCTTTCTTTTTCGATCGGGAATGGCAATTGAAAAAGTCTTTCCCACAACCAGGGTCAGGCCTATATAATATAATGTTTGGACGAATAAGCTTAAATTACTTTAAGGCTTTCCTCTAACTTTCTCTACATTTGGTATGCATGCCTTAGAGATCTCATACAGCAACAGGTACTCACAGAATCTTATACGTTTTCCTTCATATTGGGCCAGTAACCTTCCTCACCTGATCTACGACCACCCTTCTCCTCTAATGGTTCCTTCCGAGGTCGTCTAGTTCATTACCATTACATTAGGATATGTCCTCACTCAGAATAAGGGGAAGGAAGATAGGGCATCCGATTCAGAATCCATTCTTCCAGTCACAACAACGGACCTTGATGAAAACAATGAAATCACACTTTTTTGGGCTTTTTTGAATCAAAGATCGTAGCGTAGAAAAGGACCAGAGGCGTAGATGATCCAGAACTAAACCGATCACCTGCCAGTGGCATTAGTAATGAGACTACCGCCTGTGTCTATCTCGACAGGTAGGGGGAACGGATCCTTTAATTGACCTCGGGAACATGAAGGGAGTAGGGCGTATGTCGAAAGGGACGGAACTCGTTCTATACGGGAAGAAAAAGTAGCGATGAAAAAACCCATGCATTTATTTGATGATAACTCGAAGACGCTTTCAAGTGAGTGAACCTCTAAGGTAGTTCAGTGATCCTCGGGAAGGAAACTAGTTCAATGAACCTATAAGGCAAGGGATCAGGCAAACGGAAAAGCTATGGGTTGAAGGCCGGTGTTAGCAGGTTGGTTGGGCAAGTAGGGGCTACGGTTCAGTATGAGTCTGCTCATGGCCTGGTTCTTCGTACAGAGTAAGTAGTTTCAGCTGTGCAGCAATACCCGTACTTTTAGCCATAGAAGATGGAGGAAGGAACAAGAGGTTCTTTGAGGACGAAGGGACATCCAAATAAGGGCTTCCCCCCAGGAATGTATGCTATATAAAATCTTTCTATTAACCGGTCAAAGGAAGTGACTTGAAGTGAAGGAATTCTCCTCACCTACTCAGTTTCTCATCGTTAGAGGGGCTACTTTCTATTAGGGCAAGTCGTTCTATGAAATAAAAGCTTTAGATAGGCAAGGAGCGGTAACTAGAGTTCCAACTAGGCCTGCACCGGTTGAAGAAAAGTCATCGAAGTCGGCTGTTTACATCCATTCTCCTGAAAGAGGCGGCAAAGCTGAATAGGAAAGGGGAGGGGATCTGATTCATTATCATTAGAGGTGATTAACTGATATAACCTCTTCTCTTCTTTAAAATCGCATCTCTCAAGTGAGAAGAAAAGGCCCCCCCTTATTTTTCTCATTGCGGTGGGAAAGCAAGGTATTCAAGGACCCAAGCTTGGGGCATTCCCTCATGGCATGTGGCCCCTTGCATATTTATTTAGCACCCACCTCTGGGCACATATGCTTTCTTCTTCTCCTCGTAGTCCGGCCTACCATCGTTTGGCTTTCCATCACCACCCTTGGCAATGGCTTTTCCCCCCTGTCCTTGATGTTTTGGATGTGATCTTGTTCAGGCCAGAAGAGTTCAGAGTCTAATCGCAGAGAACTCATACCGTCCCTTGAGCCTATAGATAGAAGGTAGGCCTAGACTTTAAGGTGAATACGTCTTTCTGTGATCTTACGGTAGCGAGTTTCGGTAAGTTCAGTAAGTGAAGTGACGAGCGAAGGTGTACAAAGTCTATGACTCACACGCTTAGGCGGGTTACGGGACTTTGTGATTCTTTCGGACAAGATTGCCTAGATTGATCAGATTCTCTTCCTATCTATTCATAAGACAAGATCAATCAAGGAATCCAGAGGCAGGGCACTTTATTCCGATATCTCCCCCCGAGGTTGAGGTAGACTTCCCTATCCTTAAGGATAAAATAAGATCTCTTGCTTTGCCCACAAGCCCTACTAGCGTAGCAAGTCTGGTCGCAGGTGTGTTGTTCGTTCTAGCGATAGGCTCCAAGCGCGATTCTGATTCTAAATTAGGTTTTCTGTTCTGGAATGAATCTGTTCTAAAGAAAGACCTGCCTATACTGAAGAGGGGCTGGTTCTCTTTCTTGATAGCATGGCGCTCGCATTTTCTTTCTATTTTGCTGGGTACCCTTGACACTTGGCATTGCTTCCTTTCATCCACGAGGAGGGATAATAGTGATCTCTCAGCGGCGAAAACTCTATGTTCTTAGGTATAGTTCTCTGTTTAGCGAAAAATCCCTCATATTATCCAAATATATAAATCTTGGTAAAAAGAAATCGATGTATGTCTTTGTGTTCCACCCAGCTATGATGCATGACAGGAGAGAGCGAACACAAGCTCAAAATTAGCCTTCTAAGCAATCGAGCACCAAAGCCGATCTTCCTGACAGGCCGCATCCTCCACGGCCAACTCGTCAGCAAGTAAAATCAAAAGGCACTGCCTTGATCCACTTGGCAAGCATCTTTTTAAGTTTCTTTTAACGAGTCTCCCACACTCCTTCTACCGGTCTAGCACACCTCTGATGGATCTCGCCTCGCTCCTTCCTTAGCATTAGCGGGTTTCGGTTGTATGATGGAAGTGGGGAGATCTCGCAGAGCAGCATATTAGTTATTAAGAAATTGCCAGCGGAGACACAGCTCACGATGAGAGTTTGTTGTTGAAGCACTTTTCTGCCGGGTGTCGCATTCACGTGGTATACACGCCTCGCGCCGAACTCGATCAATAGTTGCGCCGATATGGTAAATGCCTTTAACCGAAGATTCTATTCAGTAGCCCGCAAAGTAACACCCTATATGGAGCTTGCGGCGACTAAGCGCGGGGCGAACCTTTTGAGACCTACTTGGCTAGGTGGAGGATCTGAAATACAATGTGAAAAGGAAGAGGAAGAAAGCGAGTGGCTTTACTGATTGAAGTGCTGGTGGCTTGTTTGCTTTCCTGTTTCTGGGAGCAGGATTCAACTAATTAGGGGAGCCTAAGGGACTGAGAAGGAGGAGTAGGAAAAGGAGGTAAGGGATTGGCATTGCTATTCTGGCGGAAAAGAAACGACTCCTTGCCCCCTCAAATCCTACCCTTCCCGCCGTACTAGCAACCCGGTCCGCTTCGAGATCAGTTCAATCAGCGGCTAAGTCCGCTTAAGTACTAACTTCCGCTCCGCGGTAAGCATGCGAGTCAATTAGCCCCTTGACCACAAGATCTTACAAAGAACGGGAATGCGCGCCAAGAGGAATATCAGAAACAATCTAAATAGTTGCTTCTCCGTAGCCTTCTCTGTATCCGGTTTTCCTAACTCAAGATATCGAGGAAAAACGGCGGGCTAGTCCTCCATCTTAATCTCTGGCAGCATTTCCCGGCCTACTAGAGCATAGGAATGAGGGACGGAATCCTATTCAACAGCTTAGCCTATAGCTTCTAACGGATAAGATTCAAAAGTAATCAGAGTGTTGAAATAGATTAAATGGAAAGATCAATTCTGACTTCCTGGCCTTCGTTAAATCCCATCCTGTGATTGATCAGCAAGGGATGAGATTATGATTCCTTCCGGAAATCTGTCTTTATATGATTTGTTACCAAGCCCTACGAAATATTAGTAGGTAGCCTCTTACCCTTTAGAGAAGGATGTTAGGGACGAAGTCTCAGCCGTTGAATAGCCTATAAGCACAAGAACGAAATCTAGCAATTGAGCTTTGACAGCCTCAGATCTTATTGACTATTGCAATTTACCGTGGAATCTATTCCCAGGCGCGTTAGAGAGTAAATGCAGTAGGCTATTACAGCTATTAGACTGAAAAAAATCTTAGTGTGGTTAAGCCCTAAACAAAAATGCAGAAGTTGTCCCATCTCCGGTTCTTGGTAATGCCATCTGTCCTTTTGTGCCTCATAGGCTGGCTCCAATAATTGCTTGTCTAAAGACTAGATGCTGGTAATGCTGAAGTACAGTAAAGTGCTCCTCCCCAGGTCCCTCTTGTAATGACATGCGTCAACTATCGATGACCTGCCTGAAGTCTTCTTCCAGCGCTTCATAGTCTTTATCGTACACCAGTAGAGCTGCTCATCAAAAAGGTTTCCCAAGTCGTGTTGCAACCAGATGACTCCATCTCTCTCTTGAGGGAAAGAAAAGAGATCTGTTATTGTCAGCCCTCTATCCTCTATATTAGGCTAAGGCGGCTATCAAGTAATCCTAATAGAATCTGCCCTTGAATTTTCGCGTTTGGTTTGCAACCGGCCAACCGTTGGAATTCCTGTCTTATTGGCCGCTCTTCGCGCTTTGCCATCAACTTCATTGTGTGGTACTGCGCGGAAAAGGTCTATCCTAATCGTGTTTTCAAGCGTTCTCCTAGGTGAATAAAATTTATGATTCACCTGTTCCGAGGAAGAGATAGAATATCTCATTTTATTAGCAGATCAGATGTAGCATTAGTTCTATCAAACTTTATGAAAGGTGCGCCTTATTTGACCGGGGGGAAGGTGCCTAGCCTTTCATATGAATCTTCCTATAGAAATTTTTAATAAGGGGCCTAGCGATCTACAACCGAGTCTTCTTCACGTCGAAAACAGTCTATGACTCCCGAGATGCTTCTGATTCAATAATTCCTGAAAACAGGGCTGGCGCGCCTAACAGGAGATTCGATAACCCGGCATTCGTAGATCAATCCTCCTTTGCTTTTGCTAAAGATGGCATTCTATTAGAAATGGAATTGTGCAAACCCTATTTTTTCTCTGGCCGCGGGTGTGGTTCTTATACTAGTGATCTTCTTGTAAGGGACAAAGTGGCTTAGTTGAACATAGTGAGACTAAGCTGGCTTCTATCCCAACAGCGAGTAAGGACCCAAGGCAAGGTGACGAAGGTAAGAGGGAAAGTGCTAACACCAATAAATCCCTTAGCTTAGGGCAATCAGTCTTTGACTCCCTTCCCATTCTTGCATCTCGGAGGGCTTTGCCGGCTAGTGGTTACCTATGTGCGAAAACATTCCTCGCAAAAAGTCTTTATTTGTCCTGCTAACAGGGCATTTTCCCTTCCAGTTAAGTGTCCTTCTGGTATCTAGCTTAGAGCTAGTTGCAGTAGATTCTTGGCCCCGCTTTGCTTTTTAGGATAGGGGTCAAGACAAGTTTGCTAGTCCCTATAGGAATCAAAACCATGTTCTTTTATTCCTAT
>NW_026265029.1:44546-44964 GCF_000817695.3 Arachis duranensis | reverse complement strand
AGGGGGGTTCATTCTCCCAAGTCTCATTTCCAAATAACTTGTCATTTAGCTTCATGATTGCTCCAAGGTATTTAGCAACTTGCTCTTCAGTGACATACTCATCCTCTTCAGAGGAGGAATACTCATCAGAGCTCATGAAAAGCAGAAGTAAGTCCAATGGAATCTCTATGGTCTCATTTTGAGCCTCAGATTCCCATGGTTCCTCATTGGGGAACTCATTGGAGGTCAGTGCACGCCCATTGAGGTCTTCTTCAGTGGCGTTCACTGCCTCTCCTTCCTTTCCAAATTCGGCCATGTTGATGGCCTTGCACTCTCCTTTTGGATTTTCTTCTGTGTTGCTTGGAAGAGTACTTGGAGGGAGTTCAGTAATTTTCTTGCTCAGCTAACCCACTTGTGCCTCCAAATTTCTAATGGAGGA
>NW_026265029.1:42087-44154 GCF_000817695.3 Arachis duranensis | reverse complement strand
GTTCTGAGCCAATATGGCATTCAGAGCATCAATCTCAAGAACTCCTTTCTTCTGACTAGTCCCATTGTTCACAGGATTTCTCTCAGAAGTATACATGAATTGGTTATTTGCAACCATTTCAATGAGTTCTTGAGCCTCTACAGGCGTCTTCTTCAGATGAAGAGATCCTCCAGCAGAGCAGTCCAATGACATCTTGGACAGTTCAAACAGACCATCATAGAAGATACCTATGATGCTCCATTCAGAAAGCATGTCAGAACGAAACTTTCTGACCAATTATTTGTATCTTTCCCAAGCTTCATAGAGGGATTCACCTTCCTTCTGTCTGAAGGTTTGGACTTCCATTCTAAGCTTACTCAATTTTTGAGGTGGTTTGGACTTCCACTCTAAGCTTACTCAATTTTTGAGGTGGAAAGAACTTTGCCAAGAAGGCATTGACTAGCTTTTCCCAAGAGTCCAGGCTTTCTTTAGGTTGAGAGTCCAACCATGTTCTAGCTCTGTCTCTTACAGCAAAAGGGAATAGCATGAGTCTATAGACCTCAGGGTCTACCCCATTAGTCTTGACAGTGTCACAGATTTGCAAGAATTCAGCTAAGAACTGATGAGGATCTTCCAATGGAAGTCCATAGAACTTGCAATTCTGTTGCATTAGAGAAACTAATTGAGGCTTAACCTCAAAGTTGTTTGCTCTAATGGCAGGGATAGAGATGCTTCTCCCATAGAAGTCGGGAGTAGGTGCAGTAAAGTCACCCAGCAGCTTCCTTGCATTGTTGGCATTGTTGTTGTTCTCGGCTGCCATGGCTTCTTCTTCTTTGAAGAATTCGGTCAGGTTCTCTAAAGAGAGTTGTGCTTTGGCTTCTCTTAGCTTTCTCTTCAAGGTCCTTTCAGGTTCAGGGTTAGCTTCAACAAGAATGCCTTTGTCTTTGCTCCTGCTCATAAGAAAGAGAAGGAAACAAGAAGATGTGGAATCCTCTATGTCACAGTATAGAGATTCCTTTAAGTGTCAGAGGAAAAGAAGAGTAGAAGACAGAAGTGGAAAATTCGAACTTATCAGAGAAGAATGAGTTCGAATTTTGCATTAAGGGTTAGTGTTAGTCCATAAATAGAAGGATGTGAGAAGGAGGGAAGTAATTTTCGAAAATTAAGTAAAAGATTTTGAAAACATTTTTGAAAAGTATCACTTATTTTCGAAAATTGAAAGTAGGAAAGAAATGAAATGATTTTTGAAAAAGATTTTGAAATTAGAAGTTAAAAAGATATGATTGAAAACTGTTTTGAAAAAGATGTGGTTAAGTAGATGTGATTAGTTTTAAAAAAGATGTGATTGAGAAGATATGATTTGAAAAAAAACATTTTAAAAAGATTTGATTTTGAAAATTAATAACTTGGCTATCAAGAAAAGATATGATTCAAACAATTAAACCTTTCTCAACAGAAAAGGTAACATATTTTGAAATGTTGAATCAAATCCTTAATTGATAGCAAGTATCTTTAAAAGTGGAAAGAAAGTAATTTTGAAAAGGATTTGATTGAAAAATTGATTTGAAAAAGATTTGATTTTGAAAAGATTTTGAAAACTTGAAAAAAATTGATTTGAAAACAAAATCTTCCCCCTTTAGCCATCCTGGCGTTAAACGCCCAGAATGGTGCACATTCTGGCGTTTAACGCCCAAACTTATACCTTTTTGGGCGTTAAACGCCCAACCAGGTACCCTGGCTGGCGTTTAAACGCCAGTCTGTCCTTCTTCACTGGGCGTTTTGAACGCCCAGCTTTTTCTGTGCAATTCCTCTGCTGTATGTTCTGAATCTTCAATTCTCTGTATTATTGACTTGAAAAGACACAAATTAAAAATATTTTTGGATTTTTTTATAATAAGGACAAATCAAAATGCAACAAGAATCAAATAACAATGCATGCAAGACACCAAACTTAGCAGTTTGTATACTACTGACACTAACAAAATGAAAATGCATATGAGACACACAAAACACTCAAGTCAATAGAATTCAAAGATCAAAACAAGGAATTTATCAAGAACAACTTGAAGATTAATGAAGACACATGCA
>NW_026265029.1:35169-40267 GCF_000817695.3 Arachis duranensis | reverse complement strand
ATCTACTATCAGAAAGCTTGGTTTGACTGAAGAAGTCAAACTAACCCGGATATGTCTTCAACTTGCTGATGGCTCCATTAAATACCCATCAGGCGTGACTGAAGACATGATTGTCAAAGTTGGACCAACAAGAGTGCAACTCTCATTCTAGGAAGACCTTTCCTAGCAACTGGCCAAACCCTCATTGACGTCCAAAAAGGGGAAGTAAACCTGAGAGTCAATGAGGAGGAGTTCAAGTTGAATGTTGTCAAAGCCATGTAACATCCAGACAACCCAAATGACTTCATGAGTGTTGATATTATTGACTCTCTGGTAAAAGAGGTCAATATGATTGAGAGTCTCGAACCAGAGTTAGAGGACATCTTTAAAGATGTTCAGCCTGATCTGGAGGAATCAGAGAGAATAATAGAACCTCTGAAAATCCCTTAGGAAGAGGAGAAACCTCCTAAACCCGAGCTCAAACCACTACCACCATCCCTGAAATATGCATTTCTGGGAGAAGGTGATACCTTTCCTGTAATCATAAGCTCTACCTTAGAGCCACAGGAAGAGGAAGCACTAATTCAAGTGCTAAGGACACACAAGACAGCTCTTGGGTGGTCCATCAGTGATCTTAAGTGCATTAGCTCAGCCAGATGCATGCACAAGATCCTATTGGAGGGTGAGCCAAGCCAGTGGTCCAACCACAAAGGCGGCTGAATCCAGCCATGAAGGAAGTGGTGCAGAAAGCGGCTAATCTAGCCATGAAGGAGGTGGTGCAGAAGGAGGTCACTAAATTACTAGAGGTTGGGATTATTTATCCCATTTCTGATAGCCCCTGGGTAAGCCATGTCCAAGTCGTCCCTAGGAAGGGTGGCATGACAGTGGTTCATAATGAAAAAAATGAACTGGTTCCTACAAGAACAGTTACTGGGTGGCGTATGTGTATTGATTATAGAAGGCTCAATACAGCCACCAGAAAGGATCATTTTCCTTTACCATTCATAGACCAGATGCTAGAAAGACTAGCAGGTCATGAATACTACTGCTTCCTGGATGGATATTCAGGTTATAATCAAATTGCCGTAGATCCCCAGGATCAAGAGAAAACGGCATTCACATGTCCATCCGGAGTATTTGCATACAGAAGGATGCCATTTGGCTTGTGCAATGCACCTGCAACCTTTCAGAGGTGCATGCTCTCAATTTTCTCTGATATGGTGGAAAAATTTTTGGAAGTCTTCATGGATGACTTTTCAGTATTTGGAGACTCATTCAGCTCCTGTCTTGACCATCTAGCACTTGTTCTAAAGAGATGTCAAGAGACTAACCTGGTTTTAAACTGGGAGAAATGTCACTTTATGGTGACTGAAGGAATTGTCATTGGGCACAAAATTTCGAACAAGGGAATAGAGGTGGATTAAGCTAAGGTAGAGGAAATTGAAAAATTACCACCACCTGCCAATGTTAAGGCAATCAGAAGCTTTCTGGGGCATGCAGGATTCTATAGGAGGTTTATAAAGGTTTTTTCAAAAATCGCCAAACCTCTGAGCGACCTGTTAGCTGCTGACATGCCATTTGTCTTTGATAAGGAGTGTCTGCAGGCATTTGAGACTCTGAAAGCTAAATTGGTCACAGCACCAATCATCTCTGCACCAAACTGGACATTGCCATTTGAACTAATGTGTGATGCTAGTGACCATGCCATTGGTGCAGTGTTGGGACAAAGCATGACAAGCTTCTGCACGTCATTTACTATGCCAGTTGAGTTTTAAATGACGCACAGAAAAACTACACAACCACAGAAAAAGAACTACTTGCAGTGGTTTACGCCATTGACAAATTCAGATCCTATTTAGTAGGATCAAAAGTGATTGTGTACACTGATCATGCTGCTCTTAAATATCTACTCACAAAGCAGGATTCAAAACCCAGACTTATAAGATGGGTGTTGCTTTTGCAAGAGTTTGATATAGAAATAAGAGACAGAAAAGGGACAGAGAACCAAGTAGCAGATCACCTGTCCCGAATAGAACCAGTAGAAGGGGCGTCCCTCCCTCTTACTAAGATCTCTGAAAACTTTCCAGATGAGCAACTCTTTGCCATCCAGGAAGTGTGATGAGCGGATAATTTATACGCTTTTTGGCATTGTTTTTAGTATGTTTTTAGTATGATTTAGTTAGTTTTTAGTATATTTTTATTAGTTTTTAATTAAAATTCACTTTTCTGGACTTTACTATGAGTTTGTGTGTTTTTATGTGATTTCAGGTATTTTCTGGCTGAAATTGAGGGACCTGAGCAAAAATCTGATTCAGAGACGGAAAAGGACTGCAGATGCTGTTGGATTCTGACCTCCCTGCACTCGAAGTGGATTTTCTGGAGCTACAGAAGCCCAATTGGCGTGATCTCAACGGCGTTGGAAAGTAGATATCCTGGGCTTTTCAGCAATGTATAATAGTCCATACTTTTCTTGAGATTTGATGGCCCAAACCGGCGTTGCAAATCAGCTTCAGAATTCCCAATGTTTAACGCTAGAACTGGCATAAAAATTGGAGTTAAACGCCCAAACTGGCATAAAAGCTGGCGTTTAACTCCAGGAAGAGTCTCTACACGAAAATGCTTCAATGCTCAGCCCAAGCACACACCAAGTGGGCCCGGAAGTGGATTTTTCTGTCATTTACTCATTTCTGTAAACCCTAGATTACTCGTTCTCTATTAATAGGATCTTTTGACATTGTATCTGTACCTCATGATACTTTACACGTTTTACATTGTACCTTCTACGGCATGAGTCTCTAAACCCCATTGTTGGGGGTGAGGAGCTCTGCTGTGTCTTGATGGATTAATGCAATTACTACTGTTTTTCATTCAATCATGCTTGCTTCTATTCTAAGATATCACTTGTTCCTAAACTTGATGAATGTGATGATCCGTGACACTCATCATCATTCTCACCTATGAACGTGTACCTGACAAGCACCTCCGTTCTACCTTAGATTGAGTAGATATCACTTGGATTCCTTAATCAGAATCTTCGTGGTATAAGCTAGAATTGATGGCGGCATTCAAGAGAATCCGGAAGGTCTAAACCTTGCCTGTGGTATTCTGAGTAGGATTCAAGGATTGAATGACTGTGACGAGCTTCAAACTCCTGAGGGCTGGGCATTAGTGACAGACGCAAAAGAATCACTGGATTCTATTCCAACCTGATTGAGAACCGACAGATGATTAGCCGTGCTGTGACAGAGCGCGTTGAACATTTTTACTGAGAGGATGGGAGGTAGCCATTGACAACAGTGAAACCCTACATACAGCTTGCCATGGAAGGAGCCTTGCGTGTTTGAAGAAGAAGACAGTAGGAAAGCAGAGGTTCAGAAGACAGAGCATCTCCAAAACCTCAACTTGTTCCCCATTACTGCAAAACAAGTACTTATTTCATGTTCTTTTGCTTTTTACAATCAACCCTGATAATTATTGATATCCTGACTAAGAGTTACAAGATAACCATAGCTTGCTTCAAGCCAACAATCTCCGTGGGATCGACCCTTACTCACGTAAGGTATTACTTGGACGACCCAGTGCACTTGCTGGTTAGTTGTGCGGGATTGCAAAAGTGTGACTGCAATTTCGTGCACCAAAGTGCCATGGTTTGCAGACATTACAAACTACAAGGCAGTGAGATTCATACCCAAATAATACAGTAGACAGCAATCAAAGAAGCTGATCACGGATGCAAAGTATTATCTTTGGGATGAGCCGTATCTCTTTAAGAGATGTGCAGACGGAGTAATCCGTAGATGTGTGCCTAAAGAAGAAGCGCAGAAGATCCTATGGCGCAGAAGATCCTAAGCGCAGAAGAGTCCTCCAATGTGGCTTCTACTGGCCTACTCTCTATAAAGATTCCCGAGTGTTTGTACTTAATTGTGACAGTTGCCAAAGATCTGGTAATCTGCCTCACAGTTATGCCATGCCTCAACAAGGGATCTTGGAGATTGAGTTGTTTGATGTATGGGGTATTGACTTCATGGGACATTTCCCACCATCATACTCAAACACTTATATTCTGGTGGCAATGGATTATGTATCCAAATGGGTGGAAGCTATTGCAACACCTACTAATGACACTAAAATAGTGTTAAAATTCCTCTAGAAACACATCTTCAGCAGATTTGGTACCCCTAGAGTATTAATTAGTGATGGGGGCACTCATTTTTGCAATAAACAGCTTTAATCTGCTTTGGTTCGTTATGGAGTTAGCCACAGGGTAGCCACTCAATATCATCCATAGACAAATGGGCAAGCTGAAGTCTCAAATAGAGAACTCAAAAGAATCCTGAAACGGACTGTAATCAACCGTAGAAGGGATTGGGCAAGAAGCTTGGATGATGCTCTGTGGGCATATAGAACAGCATTCAAGACCCCTATAGGGACCTCTCCATACCAGCTTGTGTATGGAAAGGCATGTCACTTGCCAGTGGAACTGGAACATAAGGCCTACTGGGCAACCAGATTCCTGAACCTTGATGCCAAGTTAGCTGGAGAAAAACGATTGCTTCAGTTAAATGAGCTAGAGGAATTTACACTCAATGCTTTCGAGAATGCAAAAATATATAAAGAGAAAGCAAAAAGATTGCATGATAAGAAATTGTCATCCAGAGTCTTTGAGCCAGGGCAGAAAGTTCAGCTATTCAATTCTAGGCTCAAATTATTCTCCGGGAACTTGAAGTCCCTGTGGAGAGGTCCATATGTGATTACAAGTGTATCACCATATGGATACGTAGAGCTTCAGGATAATGACACTAACAAAAAGTTCATTGTTAATGGACAGAGAGTTAAACATTATCTTGAAGAAAATGTTGAGCAAGAATGCTCAAAACTGAGACTTGATTAAAGCTCAGTAATAGTCCAGCGAACGACATTAAAGAAGCGCTTGTTGGGAGGCAACCCAGCCATTCACAAAATTTAATTTTATTTGTTTTTGTTAATTAATTGATTTTTATAGGTATATGTCAAAGTATCTTCAAGGTAAAATAGCAATTGCTTGAATTCACAAAGTTATAAGAGAATTTGGAAGTTCACCGGCGTAAAAAAGCCAGTAAGAAACATTTTGGGCGTTGAA
>NW_026265029.1:34727-35082 GCF_000817695.3 Arachis duranensis | reverse complement strand
ATCTGGGCGTTAAACGCCAGAAAGGAGCATCTTCTGGGCGTTGAACACCAGAAAGAAGCACCTTCTGGGCGTTTAACGCCAAATTGACAGCGTCTTGGGTGTTTAGAAAAATGCCCAGTGACAAAGGACTTCCTGGCGTTCAACGCCAGAAAGAAGCAACAGCTGGGCGTTGAACACCCAGGAGAAGCAGCAATTGGGCGTTAAACGCCCAAAACAAGCAGCATTTGGGCGTTTAACGCTAGAGTGGTTGGGAGGACGTAAAATTCGTTTTTCTTCACAAATTTTCTAATTTTTATGTTTCAATTCATGATTTCTTGCATAAACATGTTTCAAAATATCATCCTTCAATTCCAAA
>NW_026265029.1:32839-34620 GCF_000817695.3 Arachis duranensis | reverse complement strand
AAATGTATCTTAATTCATAAACACAAATCTTTTTCCAACCCAAATCTTTTTCAAATCTTTTTTCAACTCATCATATCTTTTGGATTTCGAAATTGCCTCTCCCTCTATTCCTCTCCTTTCCTTTCTTTTGCTTGAGGACAAGCAAACCTCTAAGTTCGGTGTGATTTGCCATGATCACTGAGCTAAAACTCATCAAGATCATGGCACCTAAGGGAACAGGAAGAGCAAGGATGTGAACTGAAGGAACTAAAGCGTCAGAAGCTATTCCTTGAAGGACCAAGCACCCCACAGACTAGAGGAATATCCACTTCCCAAAATACAGGTTGTTAAGTTCTAATTTTAAGCTTTAACTCTGTGATAGTATTATTATAGAAATTTACCTTAGAAGTTATATAGGAGTAGTAGTAATTAGCATGTCTATTTTGGTTTTATTTCCAATTAAGTTATAATTTATTTTTCTCATCATTATCAAACATGAACAAAATAGTAGATTTCTAGAATAAAGAGGCAATTTAATTTTTTCGAGTTCTTAATAAGGAAAATTCTAATTATTTATATGTGGTGGCAATACTTTTTGTCTTCTGAATGAATGCTTGAACAATGCATATTTTTTATATTGAATTTTACGAATGTTAAAATTGTTGGCTCCTGAAAGAATGAGGAACACGAAAAATATTATTGATGATCTGAAAAATCATGAATTTGATTCTTGAAGCAAGAAAAAGCAGTGAAAAAAAATTACAAGGAATCATTGGATCAAGAAAAAGAACAAAAGCCAATAGCCCTTAAAACCAAAAGGCAAGGGTGAAAAGGATCTAAGGCTTTGAGCATCAGTGGATAGGAGGGCCCAAGGAAGTAATTCCAGGCCTAAGCGGCTAAATCAAGCTGTCCCTAACCATGTGCTTGTGGCATGCAGGTCAAAGTGAAAAGCTTGAGACTGAGTGGTTAAAGTCGTGATCCAAAGCAAAAAGAGTGTGCTTAAGAGCTCTGGACACCTCTAACTGGGGACTTTAGCAAAGCTGAGTCACAATCTGAAAAGGTTCCCCCAGTCATGTGTCTGTGGCATTTATGTATCCGGTGGTAATACTGGAAAACAAAGTGCTAAGGGCCACGGCCAAGAGCTGAGCAAAAATCTGAGTTAGGCTGAAAAAGGACTGCTGATGCTGTTGGATCCTGACCTCCCTGCACTCGGAATGGATTTTTTGGAGCTACAGGAATATATAATAGTCCAGGGCTTTCCAGCAATATATAATAGTCCATACTTTTCGCGAAGATAGACGACGTAAACTGGCATCCAACGCCAGTTTCATGCTGCTGTCTGGCGTCCAGCGCCAGAAACAGGTTACAAGTTGGAGTTCAGCGCCCAAAACACGTTACAACTTGGCGTTCAACTCCAGAAACAGCCCAAGCACGTGAGAAGCTTTAGTCTCAGCCCCAGCACACACCAAGTGGGCCCCAGAAGTGGATTTCTGCACCAATTATCTTAGTTTACTTATTCTCTGTAAACCTATGCTACTAGTTTACTATTTAAACAACTTTTAGAGGATTACTTTGTATCCCATGACATTTTCAGATCTGAATTTTATACACATTGACGGCATGAGTCTCTAAACTCCATTGTTGGGGGTGAGGAGCTCTGCAACGTCTCAATGAATTAATGCAATTGTTTCTATTTCTCCATTCAAACGTGTGTGTGTGTTCCTATCTAAGATGTTCATTCGCTCTTAATTGTGAAGGAGGTGATGATCCGTGACACTCATCACCTTCCTCAATCCAAGAAC
>NW_026265029.1:19856-32376 GCF_000817695.3 Arachis duranensis | reverse complement strand
CTCCGTGGGATCGACCCTTACTCACGTAAGGTATTACTTGGACGACCCAGTGCACTTGCTGGTTAGTTGTACGGATTGCAATTCGTGCACCAAGGACCTACAAAGAGAAATAAGGCGACGCCAGGAATTGGAGAACAAACTCCTAAAACTTGAAGCCGATGTCAAGACTAAAGTCAGCCGATCCACTCCCGAAGATACCACCCGCAAGGAGCAAGATCCATTCACCAAGGAGATCATGAAGACAAGAATCCCAAAAGACTTTAAACTCCCAGACATGACCTTGTACGACAGCACTACGGATCCCAGCCATCATCTTTGCAACTTCAAGAGCAGAATGTATCTCACCGATGCTTCAGATGCAGTTCGTTGCAAAGCCTTTCTAACTACTTTAACAAAAACAGCAATTAGATGGTGTGACAACCTCCCTCTTAGATCCATCTCGAGTTTCGACGACATGGCCAAGAAATTCCTGGCCAGATTCTCCATCCAAAAGGACAAAGCTAAACATGCATCGAGCTTACTGGGAATCAGACAAGGAGAAAGGAAAACCCTGTGCAGCTACATGGAGAGATTCAACAAGACCTACCTGGATATACAAAACCTGCCAACAGAAGCCGCTATCATGGGCCTCATTAATGGCCTGCGAGAAGGGCCTTTTAGTCAATCTATATCAAAGAAGTACCCCACATCTCTGAACGAGGTGCAGGAACGAGCGGAAAAGTACATCAACATAGAAGAAAACTCCCGATTAAGAGAGACCTCAAAGGCCGGGTTCAAAAAATACCACAATTACACCCCTCTTCGGGTGTCTCTTGTGGATGTCTATGACGTTAGGATTTTTTTGCTAGTAAAGAATTTATAAAAATATTCGCGTTGTAGATATAGCTTCTAAACTAACAGAAATCCCTTCGTACAAAAGTTTTGGTTGTCACAAGTAACAAACCCCTTTAAAATTGATAACCGAGTATTTAAACCTCGGGTCGTCTTTTCAAGGAATTGCAGGAGGTATGTTCTTATTATTGGTTATGAAAAAGTGTGTTTTGGGGTTTTGGATTAAGGTAAAAGGTTAGTTGAATGACAAAAAATAAAATAATAATAACTGTAAAATAAACTTTTGGCAAGGTATAAAGAACTGGAAGTCCTATCCTTATCAATTGTGATGAGAATTGGATTTTAATCCCACTTAGTTAACCTTTACTAAAGCAAAGGAAAGTCAAGTAAAATAATCAGTTTGATCCTCAAGTCCTAGTCAATCCCTATAGGAAGACTAGCTTTAGAGCAATCTGCTCATTTCAACCACAGCTTTATTTGATAATTCAAGAGTTACCAATTATTTAACCCAAGCCAAAAGGGAAAATTCTAAATTAAATTGAAGACATCATAAATAGAATAAAGCAATCATAAATCTGAAAATACCTTAAATAACATTAATTAAGAAAATGAATCTAAACATGGAACATTGAAAATAAATAAATGCAAAGAACATTGAACCTGTGATTAAGAGTCACTCCTAAAACTAAGAGAAGTCCTGAATCCTAAATCCTAATCCTAAGAGAGAGGAGAGAACCTCTCTCACTAAAAACTACATTTAAAATAATAAAAAGTGAATTATGAATAGCATGATCTAAATCTTTGCAAGTTTCCTGACATTAATCTGTGTTTCTGAGCCAAAAACTGGGTTGAAATGCGGCCCAGATTCTCTGCCAGCGACTTTTGTAATTCTGCAGATCGCGCACGTCACGCGATCGCGTCATCCATGCGAACGCGTCATTCACGTTTTTCCCTGCCACGCGTTCGCGTCGTCCACGCTTCCACGTCACTTTTGCTTTTCCAATCCGCGGGGTCGTGTGAGCCATGCGATCGTGTCACTCTGATTCTTCTATTTCACGCGGTCGCGTGAGCTATGCGACCGCGTGACTTTTCGCTAGTCATCTCCTCAATTCCTTGTATTCCTTCCATCTTTGCACACTTCTTCTTCATTCTCTAAGCCATTCCTGCCCTATGAAGCCTGAAACACTTAACACACAGATTAAGGCATCAAATGGTAATAAGAGAGGATTAAGATTAGCTAAATTAAGACCAAAGAAGCATGTTTTCAATCATGTAATAATTTTACGAAGGAAATATATATGCATGCTAATTATATGAATAAGTGGGTAAAGATCATGATAAAACCACACAATTAAACACATTATAAACCATAAAATAGTGGTTTATCAGTCTACAAAGAGGTTTGCAACACGGAAAAAATACCACCGACTCGACCACTCAACGACAAAAAAGGAGGAGGAAACCGGGCGGAATATTGTGAATACCATCGGATCCGCGGGCACTCCACCAATGAGTGTTTTGACTTAAAAATATCATAGAAAAGCTCGTACGAGAAGGAAAGCTAGATCGATACCTGGCCACCCATGATGATGAACAAAGGAAAAGAAGGAGAGCAGAAGATGTCGAACCAATCGCGCGATCTTCCCGGACGCCAGAAAGACATGTCCACATGATACACGGCAGATTCGCCGGGGGAGAAATCTCCAAATCATCCTGCAAAAGACATCTCAAAGACATATATCACGTCGCAGAAAAGGAGGAAGCACTCGACATCCCGGCGATCACTTTTACCAAGGAAGACGCATCCGGCGTCGCGTCAGGGCATGACAATCCCATGGTCATCAATATTATACTGGCAAACGCAAATCTTTACCGCATGTTGATAGACCAGGGGAGCTCTGCCGATATCTTATTCAAAACCGCTTTCGACAAACTCGGCTTGGAAGAAAAAGAACTCAGAGCATATCTGGACAGCCTGTTCGGGCTAGGAGATACCCCAGTTCAACCGATGGGATACATCTCACTCCACACAACTTTTGGAAAAGGAAGTCAGTCAAGAACACTCAAAATAGATTACATCGTCGTCGACGTAAGCTCAGCCTACAATGCCCTAATAGGTCGGGCAACGTTAAATCAGCTCGGCGCAATAGTCTTGACTCCGCATCTATGCATGAAGTTCCCAACTGCAGGTGGAATAGCCACAGTAAAGGTAGATCAGAAGATGGCGCGCCACTATTACAACGAAAGTCTAAACCTCAGAGGCAGAGGAGAAGAATTCCACACAATCGAGCACGGTGGAGTTCGGAGGCGGGAGAAGCTTCGCCCACAACCTGAAGGAGAAATAGAGAAAATCCAGATCGGGAACACCCCGGACCAAACAACCAACATCGGCACACTCCTAAAAGGGGACATAAAAGAATCACTCATAGAGTTCCTACGCAATAACGCCGACCTCTTTGCGTGTAAGGCCGCAGACGTGCCAGGCATAGATCCCAAACTAATGTGCCACAAGCTAGCAGTCTACCCAGGATCTCGGCTGGTACAACAAAGGCGCAGAAAGCTAGGACCAGAATGCTCTCAAGCGGTGGAAGAACATGTACGAGCTCTACTAGAGGCAGGCTTCATAAGAGAAGTCAAATACCCGCTATGGCTTGCTAATGTCGTTTTGGTAAAAATTTCAAATGGGAAGTGGAGAATGTGCACCGACTATACCGATCTCAACAAAGCTTGCCCGAAAGATCCTTATCCGCTCCCAAACATCGACGCACTGGTAGATGCCTCCTCCGGATACAAATACCTCTCCTTTTTGGACGCATACTTGGGATATAACCAAATCCCAATGTACCCACCCAACCAAGAAAAAACCTCTTTCTTAACCCCAAAGGCAAATTACTGCTACATTGTTATACCCTTCGGTCTCAAAAATGCGGGAGCCACTTACTAAAGATTAATGAACAAAGTTTTTTCGGATTACATCAGAAAGATCATGGAGGTCTACGTAGACGACATGCTAGTAAAGACGCAAAACGAAGAGATGTTATTATCCGACCTGACACAAGTATTCAACACCATAAGACGACACGGCATGCGACTCACTCCCACGAAATGTACCTTCGCAGTAGAAGCTGGTAAATTCTTGGGTTTTATGATCACAGAGAGGAATCGAGGCAAACCCGAACAAGTGCAGGGCCGTACTCGACATGAAAAGTCCGACTTGTATCAAAGAGGTACAACAACTCAACGGGCGGTTGGCAGCCTTGTCCAAATTCCTGGCTGGAACAGCAATAATATCTCTCCCCTTCTACGCCACTCTAAGGAAGGGCATGGAGTTTAAATGGACAGCTGAATGCGAGCAAGCCTTCCAAGACTTCAAAAAATTTCTGGGACGGCCACCTATATTAAGTCGGCCACGGGAAGGAGAACCACTCATCTTGTACCTCGCAGTGAGAAATCGGGCAATAGCCTCAGCACTGGTCCGAGAAGACAACAGTGGGCAACAACCCATATACTTTATCAGCAAAGCGTTACAAGGGTCTGAGCAGAATTACCAGAAAATAGAAAAGTTCTCTTACACTCTCATAATAACATCTCGATGACTTCGCCCATATTTCCAGTCTCACACCATTAAAGTTCGGACCAACCAGCCCATAAAAGGAATCTTACAGAAAACAGATTTGGCAGGCAGAATCTTGCAATGGGCAGTCGAGTTGTCCGAATTCGACCTTCAATACGAAGCTCGGACGGCCATCAAATCTCAATATCTGGCCGACTTTATTGCGGAATTTACAGACACACTGGAAATCCCCGCAGAATGGAATCTATATGTGGATGGCTCCTCAAATAAAACGGGAAGTGGCCAAACCCGGATAAGTGCAGGGCCATACTCGACATGAAAAGTCCAACTTGTGTCAAAGAGAGGTTGGAGCTCAAAACAAGTAGTCACTTCACAAATAACAGGAAGCTACCAAGCCAAAGATCCCACTATGAAAAAGTACTTGGACAAAACCAGGGAACATCTCGGACAACTCAGAGAGTATGAGATTCAATACATACCCCGAGAACAGAATGCCCGAGCCAATGCACTCTCAAAACTAGCCAGCACCAAACCAAGAGACAACAATAGAAGCCTTATCCAAGAAATTCTACAGAATCCATCAATCTCAGAATAAGAAAAGGTCCTAGCCATAACAGGTTGCGATCAGGGATGGATGACCCCCATAATTAATTACCTCACAACAGAAGCCCTCCCTACAGATAAGAAAGAGGCAAAGAGGTTAAAACGGGAAGCACAATACTATACCATCATAAATAATACCCTATACAAAAGAGGGATTTCAACACCATTGCTAAAATGCGTGCCGACTTCTAACACTAAGGATATCCTAGAAGAAGTACACTGTGGCATTTGTGGCAATCACCTCGGAGTGCAAGCACTCGCCAAAAAAGTACTTCGGGCAGGATTCTATTGGCCAACTCTACAAAAAGAAGCCACAGAATTTGTAAGGACATGTTCGCCATGTCAAAAACATGAAAACTTCCACACCGCTCCACCAGAGGAACTCATCAGCGTAACCTCACCTTGGCCATTCGCAAAATAGGGACTCGATCTCCTCGGACCTTTTCCTCAAGGATCAGGACAAGTCAAATTCCTCATAGTAGGAATAGACTACTTCACAAAATAGATCGAGGCAAAATCCCAAGCCAATGCCACAGCTCAAAGAAGTCGGAAATTCCTATATAGAAATATCGTCACAAGGTTCGGAGTTCCATACTCCATCAATACAAACAATGGTACCCAGTTCACAAACGCAGGCTTCTGAAAACTAGCGGCCGACCTGAATATAAAACAACAATTCACCTCTATTGAGCACCCCGAAGCCAATGGGCAAGCTGAAGCTACTAACAAAGTTATATTAGCAGGGTTAAAACGGAGATTACAAGATGCAAAGAAGCCTGGGCTGAGGAGCTCCCACAAGTCCTATGGGCGTACCGAACGACTCTACATTCCACGACAAAGGAGTCACCCTTCTGATTAGCTTATGAAATAGAGGCAATGATCCCAGTAGAGGTCGAAGAAGGATCACCCAGAGTAATCCATTTTAGCGAAAAAGCCAAATCCCAACTTCAAAGGGAAGAGCTCGACTTACTTCCAGAAATCCGAGAAAAAGCTCGGATAAGGGAAGAGGCGTTGAAACGATGAATGACCTCCAGATACAACCGAAAAGTAATACAGCGGGCCTTTGCTAAAGACGACCTCATCCTAATCCGAAACGACATAGGAACAACTCGACTTGGAGAAGGAAAGCTGGCAGCAAACTGGAAAGGACCCTTCCGAGTCATAGAAGTATTGGGAAAGGGCTATTGCAAGCTTTCCGAACTCAACGGGCGAGAGCTTCCTAGATCATGGCACGCCTGCAACCTAAGAAGGTACTATAGCTAGGGATGATAAAAGATCTTGGACAAAGCGCGCTCTTTTTCCTGAAAAAGGTTTTTTAATGAGGCGCCCCGCCAAGACCTACAAATCACCCGACTTAGGAAATTAACTCCTCATGTATATTTGCATTCTCTCTTAATAAAATTTATTCAGATTCTCTACAAATGTTCAAGTCGTATTATTCTGAAAACACTCATCACCCGATTGTAAAGCTACAGATCGACAGAAAGTGAAAACCAAATTCACTGCGCGATCACGATAAAAACGAGGGCTAAAAACCAAAATTCTACAAAATCGGCAAAGATGAAAACAGAATAATGCAAGAAGTTATAGAAAGTGATCCATAGAAAGGACCTGACGAGGTCCTAATAAAATGGATTGTTATAAAATAACTTAAAGACTGGCCGGCACAAAAAGTCGGACCAGCCACAACAACCCAAGTTATAAGTAAATCCCTGGAAAAAGGTCTGGCCAACCCTATAAAAGATGATTACTATAACTTCGAAGAGCCCGACATGACGAAGTCGGACTCCTACAAAAAGTTACAAAAGATAGAGACCTGAACAAGGTCCAAGAAAGAGGATCATCAAGTAACTCGACAGGGCCCGACGTGACAAAGCCGGCCTGGAAAGATAAAGTTACAAAAGATAAATCCCTGAAAGATACCTGAACAAGGTCCAAGAAAGAGGATTATCAAGTAACTCGACAGGGCCCGACGTGACAAAGTCGGCTCGGAAAGATAAAGTTATAAAAGATAAATCCCTAAAAGAGACCTGAACAAGGTCCAAGAAAGAGGATTATCAAGTAACTCGACAAAGCCCGACATGACGAAGTCGGCCCTGAAAGATGTAAAGCTACAAAAGGTAATCCCCAAAAGAGACCTGAATAAGGTCTAAGAGAGAGGATTACCAAGAAAACTCGACAGGGCCCGACCTGATGAAGTCGGCCCAGAAAGATAAGTTACAAAGATAATCCCTGAAAGAGACCTGAACAAGGTCCAAGAAAGAGGATCATCAAGTAACTCGACGGGGCCCGACGTGACGAAATCAGCCTAGAAAGACGTAAAGCTACAAAAGGTAATCCCCAAAAGAGATCTGAACAAGGTCCAAGAAAGAGGATTACCAAGCAAAACTCGACAGGACCCGACATGATGAAGTCAGGCCCAGGAAACAGAAATTACAAAAATAGTCCCCAAAGGAGATCTAAACGAGGTCCAAAAAGGAAAATTACAAACAAAACCAAGCCAAATAATCAAGCTGATCATCTCCCAGCCTACGAAGGTACCAAGATAAGTGCAAGCAGATATGATATAAAAACTACTACGTTATGATAATAGCAAGCTCCAGAGGCCATCAAGATCAGCCCCGAAAGCTCGAAAAGTACTTTGTTTTTCAAAATAAAGTTGCTAAACAAGCAACCAAAAAAGTATCAACAGTCACCAAAACACCAGTTACAAGATAAAGAGTTCAAAAAACCACAAGTTGGGCTATCTACATTAAAAAGGGAGAAAACTCAGACAACATCAGAAGACTTCTCAGCAGCATCAACTCGGGGTGAAGCAGGATGAGTCCGAAGAGGCACCGCATCTACCGTCCCATCATCTCGGTTCAAGACTTGGCAATCCGGTTCCCCTTCTGGACGATTGATCCCAGCAGTAGAAGTCGGAGAAGTCGGCACAGCAGAAGTCTTGGTAGCAGGAAGTGAAGGACGATCATCATCATCATCATCGGGATCATCAAGGAAAATCTTACCATCCTTAACAATATTGTCCAGGCTAATAAGGGAAAGGTCGAGATCTGGCGCAAGAACTCGAAATTGCTCTTTCAGATTTTCATAAGCCGCAGTAACACTACCTACAAGATGACCTTGAAGTTCGGTGTAATCAGCCTGAACAGATTCTAACCTACTCTTGAGCTCCATCATCTCTCTATAAGTAGTAGCATAGCTATCCTTATGTTTTAGCGCTGTATCCTTAGCCAGTTGCGCGGCAGCCGCCAGACCAACAGCCCGGGCCTTTTCCCCCTTTAGCTCCTTCTCCAGCTCGGCCACTTTCACCTGGAGCTCCTCCTTCAAACCCTTAATTTGGTCAAACTCTGATTTTGCCTCCTCCATAAAAGCCTTGGTAGCACGGATAGGAAGATCTTGAGCAGTTCGGTATAAAGCCGCTGCCATGTGTGCCTGTGTAATACCACTCCGAGTAATAAAATCCAAATGACGAAGAATGGATACATCGTCGATAGGCATGACACCATAGGGAGCAATCTGTTGATCTACAAACCCAACAGCATCAAAGTCAAGAGCACCAAGATTAAACGGCTCGACAGTCCGAGGTCTTTTTGGAGGAGGAGCGGCAGAAGGAGAGGAAGTACCAGCAGAAGGATCAATCAAACAAACTCGAGGAATGGGGATAACCTTCCTCGGCCCAAGAGAACTTGTAACCAAAGGCTTAGATGAAACCTGAGAAGTTCCTTCCCCAGCCGCCTTGGCCGAAGTATTCTGAGCTGCAGTAGCCTTCCTTGCCCTCTTAAAGGCCTTCATGAACTCATTGTTCTTAATCATCTCTACAAACAAATATCACAAACAGGAAGCCAAGCTACGAGTCAGAAAAAGATCTCACAAGAGACAATCACAACAAGCAAACCAATAGAAAAAAATTGACCACTACCCAGCTCAGCTCGGAGGAGAGAGGGGTTAGCTAAAAATTTCTTTGTGTCAAGATGAGAAGGCTCCCCCCAGTTTTCTTCCAGCACAGTCACAAAAGCTTGTTCAGTCTCATCTAACATCTCCCACGAGTATCTCGATACCACTGCATTCTTTTGCCACTCTAAAGGAAAGGTGGGCTCATCATTCTCATCTAGAAAATAGGTCTGAGCTCCTTCAACAGCTCGAACCCTAAAAAAGTAATTTTTGAAATCGCGAAAAGACTCATCAAACATGGAGAAAACCTTTTTCCCCTGTGAAGCTCGGAAAGAAACCCAAGCGGCTTTCTTCTTCACTACACCAGGCTTTGTCAAAACAAAGAGATAAAAAAAGAGATTGCAAAGCAGGGATGCCAAATTCACGACATAGCAACTGAAATATTTTTATAAAACCCCAGGAATTGGGGTGAAGTTGGGATGGAGCTACATTACAGGACCATAACAGGTTAGTTTCAAAAGGGGTAAAAGGAAGAGTAATATTCATTTGGCTAAAAAAGAAGTCATATGCATAGAAAAAGGGGCGCTCTCCAGCAATCCGGGTAGAAAAGCAAACCCTTTCATCAGAAGTCGGAGATACGAGCTCATAATTCTTCTCGTCACTACTGTTGCTACAAATCCTATGAAACTACCTAAGTTGCTGACAAAACTCGGAGTCAACCAACGAGACGCATAAGAGGACCATATAATCCACCCAATCAGCCATGCCCTCAGGGACCTAGAAAGACGTCTCAACAATATTTTTGCGAGAAGACATGGTTAACTAGTCTTATAAGAAGAAAAGAAGATTGGATTACTCAAAAAACACCTCGGAACACTAATTGAACAACTCGGGCATAAACGGAGGCAACTCACAAAACTAAAGCATATAGGTGTCAAAGAAACCAGGTAAAGCAACAAAAGGAAACCCCAGGACCCAATTCAAAAGGTTCCAGGGGTATCCTTTGGAGGCAGAAAAAAGATTCACAGAAGCCTACAAGCCTACATCTTTACACGTCCCAACAAAAAGCAAATAAAGCCATCAAAATAAGCATTGATAGAAATTACAACCTTAGTCCACCCAACAGCAAGAACATGCCAAACGAAAAAATAGATAAAGGCGCAATCTTTTCTTCAAAGATCAAACGAATCAGGCAACAACATGCAAAAGCCTTAGGAAGCTTCAACTGCCAATGGAACATCAGAGAAGAAAAAGCCAGAAATCACAGCAACAAAAAATATAGAAAAGTGAAAAGGTTCAAACTTTTCCAAGTATACACTCAAACAAAAACCCTACTGTACCAAGAAGTAGAACAATGCAAGCAAAAAAGAGAAGATGAACCAACCTAAAAAAGGAGAAGCACGCGGAAAGCGAAGACGAAGAGATCAGGAGTTGCCGTCGAAAGCAAAAAGAGCACCCACGATCGCCAAACAATGTCACAAAGAAAAACGCGAAAGGGCAGACGACAGATGAAAATAACAAAAGTGAGAAAGAAAAGGGGAAGTTACAGAAAGGAGAAAAAACCGTCTCCGTGTGTGAAGTTCAAAATAAAAAGAAGAAAGAGAAATGGGGCATTGAAAACCAATTAATGGGGGCATTAAAAACCCTCGCGCATTCCCAAGGCCAGGGCACTAACGCAAAAGCGCGCGCTTTCAGAGGAAACGGAACAGAAATGTTCCGCATTCATAAAAGGAGAACTTTACAAAAAAGAAATCGACAAAATGCTCGAGTTCGGCTTCACCAAAGAAGGATCGAAGTCCTAAAACTAAAGACTCGACCTCAAAAAGGAAGACCGAGCTCGAGCAGGGGCACTGTTCATATCCTAGGTCGAGCTGTCCGACCCGAGATGTTCTACAGGCAAAGCGACTGACCTCTTCAGGTCAGGATGACTCGACCTCTTCTCAAAGAGCTCGGCCAAGTCACACGAAAGCCCAACAAAGGGCCCAAATAGAGGAACACGTCCCAAATCCAAGGGCAGCCCAATCCCGTAGAGATAAAGGCGGTTCCCTTGAAGATAAGATGACCTCACTTAAAGATAAGATAAAGATAAGATAACTAACTTATCTTATCTAAGAAGGTCATTCTACGCCATTATAAATACACTAGAGCACGCAGGTATAACTCATACTCTGATTCTACTCAATACCTGCTTAATACCCTTGCTAACTTAAGCATCGGAGTCCCTTGCAGGTACCCCCACCCTCTGGGGACGAAGGATCAGCACCATCACCAAGTCGGACACAACAGCCCCGACCAGCACAGAAGATCTCGTTCGAGATCGACCTACAATTTCAGGTAACCCTCGGAACAAGGTTTATAAAAGATTTTTCAAAAATTGCCAAACCTCTGAGTAATCTGCTAGCTGCTGATATGCCATTTATCTTTGATAAGGAGTGTCTGAAGGCGTTTGAGACTCTGAAAGCTAAGCTGGTCACAGCACCAGTCATCTCTGCACCAGACTGGACACTACCATTTGAACTGATGTGTGATGCCAGTGACCATGCCATTGGTGCAGTGTTGGGACAAAGGCATGACAAGCTTCTGCACGTCATTTACTATGCCAGTCGTGTTTTAAATAACGCACAGAAGAACTACACAACCACAGAAAAATAGTTACTTGCAGTGGTTTACGCCATTGACAAGTTCAGATCTTATTTAGTAGGATCAAAAGTGATTGTGTACACTGACCATGCTGCTCTTAAATATCTACTCACAAAGCAGGATTCAAAACCCAGACTCATCAGATGGGTGTTGCTTCTGCAAGAGTTTGATATAGAAATAAGAGACAGAAAAGGGACAGAGAACCAAGTAGCAGATCACCTGTCCCGAATAGAACCAGTAGAAGGGGCGTCCCTCCCTCTTACTGAGATCTCTAAAAACTTTCCGGATGAGCACCTCTTTGCCATCCAGGAAGTACCATGGTTCGCAAACATTGCAAACTACAAGGCAGTGAGATTCATAACCAATGAGTACAGTAGGCAGAAATCAAAGAAATTGATCACGGATGCAAAGTACTATCTTTGGATGAACCATATCTCTTTAAGAGATGTGCAGACGGAGTAATCCGTAGATGTCTGTGGTATTCTGAGTAGGATTCAATGATTGAATGACTGTGATGAGCTTCAAACTCCTGAAGGCTGGGCATTAGTGACAGACGCAAAAGAATCAATGGATTCTATTCCAACCTGATTGAGAACTGACAGATGATTAGCCGTGCCGTGACAGGCTGCGTTGAACATTTTCACTGAGAGGATGGGACTGTAGCCACTGACAACGGTGATGCCCAACATACAGCTTGCCATGGAAAGGAGTAAGAAGGATTGGATGAAGACAGTGGGAAAGCAGAGAGACGGAAGGGACAAAGCATCTCCATTCGCTTATCTGAAGTTTTCACCAATGAATTACATAAGTATCTCTATCTTTACTTTATGCTTTATTCATATATCATCCATAACCATTTGAATCTGCCTGACTGAGATTTACAAGGTGACCATAGCTTGCTTCATACCAACAATCTCCGTGGGATCGACCCTTACTCGCGTAAGGTTTATTACTTGGACGACCCAGTGCACTTGCTGT
>NW_026265029.1:18534-19643 GCF_000817695.3 Arachis duranensis | reverse complement strand
GGTTCATCTTGTTGCTTAGATTAGGTATTTATCTTCAGAGTTCTTAAGAATGAATTCTAGTGTTTCAAGGTGATGTTCTTATCATCACCAAAGCTGATTGATTATCATCAATTTAGCTCTTGAATGCAGTGTGCAGCTGAAGCTTGGCTAGCCATGTCTAATTCCTTTAGACTAAAGCTTTAGACTAACATTGCATGATTCCTGGAATTCTCATTAAGAATTTTGATATCCTTATTTTCTTTTCCACTTAATTTTCGAAAAATCCAAAAAAAATTACAAAATCATAAAAACCAAAAATATTTCTTGTTTGAGTCTAGTGTCTCATTTTAAGTTTGGTGTCAATTGCATGTTTCTGTTCTTCTTGCATTTTTTGAATTCATGCATGTGTCTTCATTAATCTTCAAGTTGTTTTTGATGATTTCCTTGTTTTGATCTTTAAATTCTCTTGTCTTGAGTGTTTTGTTGTTTCTCATATGCATTCTCATTTTTTTTAGTGTCAATGGTATACAAACTGCTAAGTTTGGTGTCTTGCATGCATTGTTATTTGATTTTAGTTGCATTTTGATTATTTCTCATTATTAAAAATCCAAAAAATTTTTAATTTGTGTCTTTTCAAGTCAATAATACAGAGAATTGAAGATTCAAAACATTCAGCAGAGGAATTACACAGAAAAAGCTGGGCGTTCAAAACGCCCAGTGAGGAAGGAAAACTGGCGTTTAAACGCCAGCCAGGGTGCCTGGTTGGGCGTTTAACGCCCAAAAGGGTAGCAATTTGGGCGTTAAACGCCAGAATGGATACCATTCTGGGCGTTTAACGCCAGGATGGCACAAGAGGGAAGATTTTGTTTTTAACAAAAAAATTTTTTTTCAAGTTTTCAAAATTTTTTCAAAATCAAATCTTTTTCAAATCATATCTTTTCAATCAAATCTTTTTCAAAATCAATTTCTTTCCATTTTCAAAAATACTTGCTATCAATTAATGATTTGATTCAACATTTCAAGTATGTTGCCTTTTCTGTTGAGAAAGGTTTAATGTTTGAATCATATCTTTCTTTGTTAGCCAAGTCATTAATTTTTAAAAAATCAAATCTTTTTAAATTGTTTTTCAA
>NW_026265029.1:17720-18434 GCF_000817695.3 Arachis duranensis | reverse complement strand
ATATCTTTTTGATTTCTAATTTCAAAATCTTTTTCAAAAATCACTTGATTTCTTTTCCACTCTTAGTTTTTGAAAATCAATTAAAGTTTTTCAAAATATTTTTTAATTAATTTTCGAAAGTTTCTTCCCCTCTTCTCACATCCTTCTATTTATGGACTAACACTATTCCTTAATGCACAATTCGAACTCCATCTCTCTTGATAAGTTCGAATTCTTTTACTTCTTCCTTCTATTTTTCTTTTCCTCTGACACCTCAAGGAATCTCTATACTGTGACATAGAGGATTCCATATTTTCTTGTTCTCTTCTCTTTCATATGAGCAGGAGCAAAGACAAAAGCATTCTTGTTGAGGCTGACCCTGAATCTGAAAGGACCTTGAAGCGAAAGCTAAGAGAAGCTAAGGCATAACTCTCTATAGAGGATCTAACAGAAATCTTCAAAGAAAAAGACATGGCAGCCAAAAACAACAATGCCAACAATGCAAGGAAGGTGCTGGGTGACTTTACTGCACCTACTCCCGACTTCTATGGGAGAAGCATCTCTATCCCTGCCATTGGAGCAAACAACTTTGAGCTTAAGCCTCAATTAGTTTCTCTAATGCAACAGAATTGCAAGTTCCATGGACTTCTATTGGAAGATCCTCATCAGTTTTTAGCTGAGTTCTTGCAAATCTGTGACACTGTCAAGACCAATGGGGTTGACCGTGAAGTCTAC
>NW_026265029.1:16907-17543 GCF_000817695.3 Arachis duranensis | reverse complement strand
TAAGCTTAGAGTGGAAGTCCAAACCTTCAGACAGAAGGAAGGTGAATCCCTCTATGAAGCTTGGGAAAGATAAAAACAATTAATCAGAAAGTTCCCCTCTGACATGCTTTCTGAATGGAGCATCATAGGTATTTTCTATGATGGTCTGTCTGAACTGTCCAAAATGTCATTGGATAGCTCTGCTAGAGGATCTCTTCATCTGAAGAAGACGCCTACAGAAGCTCAAGAACTAATTGAAATGGTTGCAAATAACCAATTCATGTACACTTCTGAAAGGAATCCTGTGAACAATGGGACAAATCAGAAGAAAGGAGTTCTTGAGATTGATACTCTGAATGCCATATTGGCTTAGAACAAGATATTGACTCAGCAAGTCAATTTGATTTCTCAAAGTCTGTCTGGAATGCAAGCTGCACCAGGCAGTACTAAGGATGCTTCATCTGAAGAAGAAGCTTATAATCCTAAGAACCCTTCAATGGAAGAGGTGAATTACATGGGAGAACCCTATGGAAACACCTATAATTCTTCATGGAGAAATCATCCAAATCTCTCATGGAAGGATCAACAGAGACCCCAACAAGGTTTCAACAATAATAATGGTGGAAGAAACAGGTTTAGCAATGGCAAGCCTTTTTG
>NW_026265029.1:14623-16709 GCF_000817695.3 Arachis duranensis | reverse complement strand
TTACTGAACTCCCTCCTAGTACTCTTCCAAGCAATACAGAAGAGAATCCAAAAGGAGAGTGTAAGGCCATCAACATGGCCAAACTTGGAGAGGATGAAGAGGCAGTGAGCGCCACTGAGGAAGACCTCAATGGACATCCACTGGCCTCCAATGAGTTCCCTAATAAGGAACCATGGGAATCTGAGGCTCACACTGAGACCATAGAGATTCCAATGGATTTACTTCTGCCATTCATGAGCTCTGATGAGTATTCTTCCTCTGAAGAGGATGAGTATGTCACTGAAAAGCAAGTTGCTAAATACCTTGGAGCAATCATGAAGCTAAATGACAAGTTATTTGGTAATAAGACTTGGGAGAACGAACCTCCTTTGCTCACCAAAGAACTGGGTGACTTGTCTAGGAAGAGATTACCTCAAAAGAGACAAGATCCTGGGAAGTTTTCAATACCTTGTACCATAGGCACCATGACCTTTAAGAAGGCTCTGTGTGACTTAGGGTCAAGTGTAAACCTCATGCCTCTCTCTGTAATGGAGAAGCTAGGGATCTTTGAGGTGCAAGCTGCAAGAATATCACTAGAGATGGCAGACAATTCAAGAAAACAAGCTTATGGACTTGTGGAGGATGTTTTGGTAAAAATTGAAGACCATTACATCCCTGCTAATTTCATAGTCCTAGAGACTGGGAAGTGCATGGATGAATCCATCATCCTTGGCAGACCCTTCATAGCCACAGCAAATGCTGTGATTGATGTGGATAGAGGAGAATTGATCATTCAAGTGAATGAAAAATCCTTTGTGTTTAAAGCTCAAGTGAGGCTCCATGAGAGCCCTCTGTCAAGCTACTGACATTAAAGAAGCGCTTGTTGGGAGGCAACCCAATGTTATATTTATCTATTTTCCTTTGTTATTTTATGTTTTCTGTAGGTTGATGATCATGAGAAGTCACAAAATCAGTTGAAAAAGCAAAAATAGAATGAAAAATAGAAAGAAAAACAGCACACCCTGGAGGAGAACTTGTTGGCGTTTAAACGCCAGTGAAGCTAGCAAATGGGCGTTTAACGCCCAGTCTGGCACCATTCTGGGCGTTTAACGCCAGAAAGGGGCACCAAACTGGCGTTAAACGCCAGGAAAGGGCAAGAAGCTGGCGTTAAACGCCAGAAATGGGCACCAGCCCGGTGTTTAACGCCAGAATTGGCACAGAGAGCATTTTTGCTCGCCACTTGGTGCAGGGATAACTTTTCCTTGACACCTCAGGATCTGTGGACCCCACAGGATCCCCACCTACCCCACCACCACTCTCTCTCTCCTTCACCCATTCACCAATCACCTCAACACCTTTTTCCCAAAAACCCTTCACCTATCAAATCCCATCTTTCTCTTCACCACTCACATCCATCCTTCATAAAACCTCACCTACCTCACCATTCAAATTTAAACTACTTTCCCTTCCAAACCCACCCTCCCATAACCGAACCACAAAGCCACCTCTATCTCCTCTATTTCTTCTTCTTCTACTCTCTTCTTTCTTCTTTTGCTCGAGGACAAGCAAACCTTTTAAGTTTGGTGTGATAAAAGCATTGCTTTTTTTTTCCATAACCATTTATGGCATCCAAGGCCGGAGAAACCTCTAGAAAGAGAAAAGGGAAGGCAAAAGCTTTTACCTCCGAGTAATGGGAGATGGAGAGATTCATCTCAAAGGTGCATCAAGACCACTTCTATGAACAATGGTTCGGGGGAAATGCTTAGATTTTAGTCCGAAAAATGTAAGGTTGGCATTCAACTTGCCCATGATGCAAGGAGATGAACACCCTTACACTAGAAGGGTCAACTTTGATCAAAGGTTAGACCAAGTCCTCACAGACATCTATGAAGAGGTCGCCCAATGGAAGAGAGATTCAAGAGGGAAGCCGGTTCAATTGAGAAGGCATGACCTCAAGCCCGTAGCTAGGGAATGGTTAGGTTTATCCAACGCTCAATCATTCCCACTAGTAACCGGTCTGAAGTTACTCTAGACCGGGCCATCATGATTCATAGCATCATGATTGGAGAAGAAGTAGAAGTTCATGAGGTTATAGCCCAAGAACTCT
>NW_026265029.1:13487-14090 GCF_000817695.3 Arachis duranensis | reverse complement strand
GTGGCAATACTTTTGTTTTCTGAATGTATGCTTAAACAGTGCATATGTCTTTTGAATTTGTTGTTCATGAATGTTGGCTCTAGAAAGAATGATGAAAAAGGAGACATGTTACTGAGGATCTGAAAAATCATAAAAATGATTCTTGAAGCAAGAAAAAGCAGTGAATACAAAAAAAAGAGAAGAAGCGAAAAAAAAAGGGGAGAAAGAGAAAAAGAAAGAAAAAGAAAGAAATAAAGTTGTGATCCAAGGAAAAAAGAGTGTGCTTAATAACCCTGGACATCTCTAATTGGGGACTCTAGCAAAGCTGAGTCACAATCTGAAAAGGTTCACCCAATTATGTGTCTGTGGCATGTATGTATCCGGTGGTAATACTGGAAGACAGAGTGCTTTGGGCCACGGCCAAGACTCATAAAGTAGCTGTGTTCAAGAATCATCATACGTAACTAGGAGGATCAATAACACTATCTGGATTCTGAGTTCCTATAAAAGCCAATCATTCTGAATTTCAAAGGATAGAGTGAGATGCCAAAACTTTCAGAGGCAAAAAGCTAAAAGCCCCGCTCATCTAATTAATACTGATCTTCATAGATTTTTTGGAATTCG
>NW_026265029.1:12988-13325 GCF_000817695.3 Arachis duranensis | reverse complement strand
TAGTATGTTTTTAGTATGTTTTAGTTAGTTTTTAGTATATTTTTATTAGTTTTTAGTTAAAATTCACTTTTATGGACTTTAATATGAGTTTGTGTGTTTTTCTATGATTTCAGGTATTTTATGGCTGAAATTGAGGGACCTGAGCAAAAATCTGATTCAGAGGCTGAAAAGGACTGCAGATGCTGTTGGATTCTGACCTCCCTGCACTCGAAGTAGATTTTCTGGAGCTAAAGAAGCCCAATTGGCGCGCTCTCAACGACGTTGGAAAGTAGACATCCTGGGCTTTCCAGCAATGTATAATAGTCTATACTTTGCTCGAGATTTGATGGCCCAAACC
>NW_026265029.1:12530-12765 GCF_000817695.3 Arachis duranensis | reverse complement strand
GTCATTTACTCATTTCTGTAAACCCTAGGCTACTAGTTCTCTACAAATAGGACCTTTTACTATTGTATTTTCATCTTGGGACATCTAGTTCTTAGATCAGATCTTTAGATCTTTGAATCTTTTGATCCTTGATCATTTGGAGTCTTTTGATCATGTTTTGGGGGCTGGCTTCACGGCCATGCCTGAACCTTGTTCTTATGTATTTTCAACGGTGGAGTTTCTACACATCATAGAT
>NW_026265029.1:6214-12457 GCF_000817695.3 Arachis duranensis | reverse complement strand
TTATTCCAAGATATTCATTCGCACTCAAGAACTTGATAAATGTGATGATTATGTGACGCTCATCATCATTCTCACTTATGAACGCGTGCCTGACAACCACTCCCGTTCTACAAGCAAACAAGGCTTGAATGTTTATCTCTTGGATTCCTTAATTGGAATCTTCGTGGTATAAGCTAGAATTGATGGCGGCATTCAAGAGAATCCGGAAGGTCTAAACCTTGTCTGTGGTATTCTGAGTAGGATTCAATGATTGAATGACTGTGACGAGCTTCAATGGATTCTATTCCAACCTGATTGAGAACCGACAGATGATTAGCCGTGCCGTGACAGGGTGCGTTGAACATTTTCACTGAGAGGACGGGACTGTAGCCACTGACAACGGTGATGCCCAACATACAGCTTGCCATGGAAAGGAGTAAGAAGGATTGGATGAAGACAGTAGGAAAGCTGAGAGACGGAAGGGACAAAGCATCTCCATTCGCTTATCTGAAGTTTTCACCAATGAATTACATAAGTATCTCTATCTTTACTTTATGCTTTATTTATATATCATCCATAACCATTTGAATCTGCC
Organism: Arachis duranensis; assembly: GCF_000817695.3. Taxonomy (NCBI): domain Eukaryota; kingdom Viridiplantae; phylum Streptophyta; class Magnoliopsida; order Fabales; family Fabaceae; genus Arachis; species Arachis duranensis. The sequence goes on along the minus strand of NW_026265029.1, from coordinate 11,883 downwards.
TGACTGAGATTTACAAGGTGACCATAGCTTGCTTCATACCAACAATCTCCGTGGGATCGACCCTTACTCGCGTAAGGTTTATTACTTGGACGACCCAGTGCACTTGCTGGTTAGTTGTGCGAAGTTGTGAAATTATGTTTATACCATGGTATTGAGCACCAAGTTTTTGGATTCATTACCAGGGATTATTTGAGTTGTGAAAAGTAGAGATCACAATTTCGTGCACCAATGATACTAAGATAGTGCTAAAATTCCTCTAGAAACACATCTTCAGCAGATTTGGTATCCCTAGAGTACTAATCAGTGATGGAGGCACTCATTTCTGCAATAAATAGCTTTACTCTGTGTTGGTTCGATATGGAGTTAGCCACAGGGTAGCTACTCCATATCATCCACAGACAAATAGGCAAGCTGAAGTCTCTAATAGAGAACTTAAAAGAATCCTGGAACGGACTGTGATTAACCGTAGAAGGGATTGGGCAAGAAGCTTGGATGATGCTCTATGGGCATACAGAACAGCATTCAAGACTCCTATAGGAACTTCTCCATACCAGCTTGTGTATGGAAAAGCCTATCACTTGCCAGTGGAATTGGAACATAAGGCCTACTGGCAACCAGATTCCTAAACCTTGATGCCAAGTTAGCTGGAGAAAAACGATTGCTCCAGTTAAATGAGCTAGAGGAATTCAGACTCAATGCTTTCGAAAATGCAAAAATTTACAAAGAGAAAGCAAAAAGATGGCATGATAAGAAACTGTCATACAGAGTCTTTTGAGCCAGGGCAGAAAGTTCTGTTATTTAATTCTAGGCTCAGATTATTCCCCGAGAAATTAAAATCCCGGTGGAGAGGTCCATATGTGATTACAAGTGTGTCACCAATGAATACGTAGAGCTTCAGGATAATGATTCTAACAAAAAGTTCATTGTTAATGGACAGAGAGTCAAACATTATCTTGAAAGCAATTTTGAGCAAGAATGCTCAAAACTGATACTTGATTAAAAGTTCAGTAATAGTCCAGCTAAAGACAATAAAGAAGCGCTTATTGGGAGGCAACCCAGTTTTTATTTATCTATATTTCTATTGTTCTCTTATGTTTTTATTAGGTTTATAATCATGTGGAGTCACAAAACAATTGCAAAAATTAAAAACAGAATCAAAAATAGCAGAAGAAAAAGCACACCCTGGAGGAAGAGCTGTCTGGCGTTTAAACTCCAGAAACGTGCATCTGTCTGGCGTTTAACGCCAGAAACAAGCACTAGTCTGGCGTTAAACGCCAAGATTGCACTAAAAGGGCGTTCTACATGCCTAAATGGTGCAGGGATGAGAAATCCTTGACACCTTAGGATCTATGGACCCCACAGGATCCCCACCTACCTCACGATTCAAATTCAAATCATTCCCTTCCCAAACCCACCCATTCACACACCTCCATCTCCTTCACTTCTCCTTCTATTCCCTTCTTTCTTCTTTTGCTCGAGGGCGAGTAATATTCTAAGTTTGGTGTGGTAAAGGCATAGCTTTTTTGTTTTTCCATAACCATTGATGGCACCTAAGGCCAGAGAAACCTCAAGAAAGAGGAAAGGGAAGGCAATTTCTTCCACCTCTGAGTCATGGGAGATGGAAAGATTCATCTCAAGGGTCTATAGCTCAGTAGTTGAGTATTTGACTGCACATCAAGAGAGCCCACTCATGGACCTCAACAAGAGCATTGGGAATTCCCTCATCAAGAAATTTCTGAGATACCTCAGGGGATACATCTTCCTTCACACGATTATTGGGAGCAACTAAGGATAGGAGCACCAAAATCACTAGGGATCAAGCAATAGAGCAAGGAAGAGACATAGAAGAGCTCAAAAACATAGAGGAGCTCAAGAACACCATTGGTCCTTCAATAAAAAGGCGCCACCCTCACGAAGGTGGATTCATTCCTTAACTTCCTTGTTCTTATCTCTCTATTTTTCGGTTTTATGCTATATGTTTGTCTATGTTTTGAGTCTTTACTACATGATCATTAGTATTTAGTAACTATGTCTTAAGGCTATGAATAATTCCATGAATCCTTCACCTCTCTTAAATGAAAAATATTTCTAATGCAAAAGAACAAGAAGTACATAAGTTTCGAATTCATCCTTGAAATTAGTTTAGTTATATTGATGTGGTGGCAATACTTTTTGTTTTCTGAATGAATGCTTGAACAGTGCATATTTTTTATCTTGTTGTTTATGAATGTTAAAATTGTTGGCTATTGAAAAAATGATGAACAAAGAGAAATGTTATTGATAATCTGAAAAATCATGAAATTGATTCTTGAAGCAAGAAAAAGCAGTGAATAAAAAGCTTACAGAAAAAAACAAAAAAAAAACAAAAAAACAAAAAAAAAAGAAAAAAAATAAAAGAAAAAGAAAAAGCAAGCAGAAAAAGCCAATAGCCCTTAAAACCAAAAGGCAAGCATAAAAAGGATCCAAGGCTTTGAGCATCAATGGATAGGAGGGCCTAAGGAAATAAATCCAGGCCTAAGCGGCTAAATCAAGCTGTCCCTAACCATGTGCTTGTGGCATGCAGGTCCAAGTGAAAAGCTTGAGACTAAGTGGTTAAAGTCGTGATCCAAAGAAAAAGAGTGTGTTTAAGAACTCTGGACACCTCTAATTAGGGACTTTAGCAAAGCTAAGTCACAATCTGAAAAGGTTCACCCAGTTATGTGTCTGTGGCATTTATGTATCCGGTGGTAATACTGAAAAACAAAGTGCTTAGGGCCACGGCCAAGACTCATAAAGTAGCTGTGTTCAAGAATCAACATATTAAACTAGGAGAATCAATAACACTATCTGAATTCTGAGTTCCTATATATGCCAATCATTCTAAACTTCAAAGGATAAAGTGAGATGCCCAAACTGTTCAGAAGCAAAAAGCTACTAGTCCCGCTCATCTAATTAGAACTAAGCTTCATTGATATTTTGGAATTTATAGTATATTCTATTCTTTTTATCCTATTTGATTTTTAGTTGCTTGGGGACAAGCAACAATTTAAGTTTGGTGTTGTGATGAGCGGATAATTTATACGCTTTTTGGCATTATTTTTAGGAAGTTTTTAGTAGGTTCTAGCTACTTTTTAGTATATTTTTATTAGTTTTTAGGCAAAATTCATATTTTTGGACTTTTCTATGAGTTTGTGTGTATTTCTGTAATTTCAAGTATTTTCTGGCTGAAATTGAGGGAGCTGAGCAAAAATCTGATTTAGGCTGAAAAAGGACTGCTGATGCTGTTGGATTCTGACCTCCCTGCACTCGGAATGGATTTTTTGGAGCTACAGAAGTCCAATTGGCACGCTCTCAATTGGGTTAGAAAGTAGAAATCCAGGGATTTCCAGCAATATATAATAGTCCATAATTTGTGTGAAGATAGACAACGTAAACTGGCGTTTAACGCCAGTTCCCTGTTGCAGTCTGGCGTTCAGCGCCAGAAACAGGTTGCAAGTTGGAGTTCAACGCCAGAAATAGGTTACAACCTGGCGTTTGACTCCAGAAACAGCCCAGGCACGTGAGAAGCTTAAGTCTCAGCCCCAGCACACACCAAGTGGGCCCCAGAAGTGAATTTCTGCACTATTCATCTTAGTTTACTCATTCTCTGTAAACCTAGGCTACTAGTTTAGTATTTAAACAACTTTTAGAGACTTATTTTGTATCTCGTGACATTTTTAGATCTAAACTTTGTACCTTTTGACGACATGAGTCTCTAAACTCCATTGTTGGGGGTGAAGAGCTCTGCAGCGTCTCAATGAATTAATGCAATTATTTCTGTTTTCCATTCAAACACGCTTGTTCCTATCTAAGATGTTCATTCGTGCTTCAATATGAAGAAGGTGATGATCCGTGACACTTATCACCTTCCTCAATCCATGAACGTGTGCCTGACAATCACCTCCGTTCTACATTAGATTGAATGAGTATCTCTTAGATTTCTTAATCAGAATCTTCGTGGTATAAGCTAGAATCCATTGGCGGCATCCTTGAGAATCCAGAAGGTCTAAACCTTGTCTGTGGTATTCCAAGTAGGATTCAAGGATTAGATGACTGTGACGAGCTTCAAACTCGCGAGTGTTAGGCGTAGTGACAGACGCAAAAGGATCAATGAATCTTATTCCGACATGATCGAGAACCGACAGATGATTAGCCGTGCTGTGACAGAGCATTTGGACCATTTTCACTGAGAGGATGGGAAGTAGCCATTGACAACGGTGATGTCCTACATACAGCTTACCATGGAAGGAGCCTTGCATTTATGAAAGTGAGAAAGCATTAAATTGAAATTAAAGAACCCTATTGGTATCCTGACTAAGAATAATAAGATAACCATAGCTTGCTTCAAGCCAACAATCTCCGTGGGATTCGACCCTTACTCACATAAGGTATTACTTGGACGACCCAGTGCACTTGATGGTTAGTTGTGCAGAATTACATAGTGTGAAGTAATTTTCGTGCACCACATACGCTATTTTAAATGGAGTTTTGAAAAGCTTCCTTGTTTAGTGGAAACGTGTTCGTTTGTAACGCACCACTTATTTCCTTTACCAATTTATAAGCAAATTTTTACCTCATATTTTCTTTTCTAAATAGAGTTTAACTTTCTCTTTCATCCTCGCTATAATTTTTATACACGCTTGTTTGAATATGGACTTTGGGAATTTTTGAATAAACATTTGATTTCTCTTCCGAGTTTTATGATTGCTTTTGGTTAGGTTGTGCACCTAACTATCTTTCTAAAATATTTGAGAAAATATTTTAGCTTTTGGCCAAACCTGTGTGCATTTTGTTTTTAAAACTCTATGTAATCTACTTCAACATGAAATTGTATTGAAGCAAAGCCACGTTTATGCTTCTGTTACCCTCTTGAAGAATGTTTGTTGTTTAACTTTTCCTTTAGACTACGAAGTGATTTTTCGCAACTTTTCGATTCTTTTATGATCAATGTAATCGGAAGTATTTTAATCGTGCTCTTGAGTTCTATGAGCTTTGTCTTGGGTTTGAGATATTCCTTTCTGTAAACATCATACCTCTTCGACTTAGCTTGAATTGTTCAAACTAATGCGCCGATTTTCTTCTTATTGATCCTATTGAATTTCTTTGAACCAAGGGTTACCTTTGAAGTTGTCAATTAATTTGTTCCTAGGAAACTTCATTGCTTAAGCATCCTTGTTTATCTAGAATTGGACGCATTCCCTCAAATCTATGAGCATTATCCTTGACATTGTTTTTCTTTGCTAGAATCTTGTATCCTTCTGAGTATACTCGAGAATTGTTTTGATGTCACATGTGATCTTTAGGTATAGTAATGTGATGCGTTAGTTCTTTAAGATGTGGTTAGTGGATATGGAAGGGGAAGTGATGAGCGGATATTTTATACGCTTTTTGGGGGTAATTTCATGCAGATTTTAGCATGTTTTAATTAGTTTTTAGTTAAATGTTATTAGTTTTTAAGCAAAAATCATATTTCTGGACTTTACTATGAGTGTGTGTATTTTTCTGTGATTTCAGGTATTTTCTGGCTGAAATTGAGGAAGCTGAGCAAAAATATGACTTAGGCTGAAAAAGGACTGCTGATGCTGTTGGATCCTGACCTCCCTGCACTCGAAATGGATTTTCTGGAGCTACAGGAGTCCAATTGGCGCGCA
>NW_026265029.1:3934-5261 GCF_000817695.3 Arachis duranensis | reverse complement strand
TTGCTTCAAACCAATAATCTCCGTGGGATCGACCCTTACTCACGTAAGGTATTACTTGGACGACCCAGTGCACTTGCTGGTTAGTTGTGCGAATCACAAATTCGTGCACCAAGTTTTTGGCGCCGTTGTCGGGGATTATTTGAGTTTGAACAACTAAAGGTTTATTTTATTTCTTAGAATAGGAATAATTTATTTTTATTAGTTTTATTGTTATAGAGTCATCAAATTCTGATAGGATAGTTTCTTTTCAAAAAAAAAAATTTTTTTTTCAAAAAAATTATTTTTCTTAATTAATTGTTAATTTTTCGTGAGTTTAGTGTCTTGTTCTAAGTTTGGTGTCAATTGCATATCTCATATTTTTCTTTAAAATTTTCGACTTGTGTTCTTTGTTCTTCATTGATCTTCAAGTTGTTCTTGTTTATTTTTCTTGTTTGATCTTGAGTATTTCTTGCTTTGTGTCTTTTCTTGTTTCACTTGTGTTCTTTTTAAAGCATTAATTGGAATATTTAGAACAAGTGTTATATTTATTCCCAATTGGCTAGAGTATTGGTTATATTCTTGATAATTGGTTATACCCTTTGGAACCTTTTTCAAAAACAATTTTTCTTGATTTAATCTTGTGCCAAACTTTAAGTTTGGTGTTTTCTTGTTAATTTTAATATAATTTTCGAAAAATTTTCTTTTGATTTTCGAAAATTGTGTATTGGTTTTCTAAAAATTTTAAGTTTGGTGTCCTTTTTATGTTCTTGAGTTCTTTGAGTCTTTAAATTTTGTTCTTTGTGTACTTGAGAGTCTTCAAAGTGTTCTTAAGTCTTTTGTGTTTTGATCTTAAAATTTTTAAGTTTGGTGTCCCTTAGTGTTTCCCTCCAAAATTTTCCAAAAAAATAAAGGTGCTAAATCTAAAAATTTTAAGTCTTGTGTCTTTTGTGTGTTTTTCTCTTTCATCATAAAATTCAAAATTCAAAAAAATATCTTTTCTAACTAATTTTAAAACTACTTTTTCGAAATTTTTTATATAAAATTCAGATTTCAATTTCAAAATATTTCCAATTCCTTTTATTTATTTCGTTTTTTTTATTTTATTTTATTTAAAAAAAAGAAAAAAAATTTAATTTTTATAAAATAAATAATATCAACATATATACCATCTCTTTTATTCCAACATGGAACTAAGGGGGAATGAACAGTCCAAGAGGACTCTGGGGTCATATGCTAACCCCACTACTGCTTCATATGGGAGTAGTATATGTATACCCTCCATTGGAGTTAGTAGCTTTGAGTTGAATCCTCAGCTCATTATCATGGTGCAGCAAAGTTGTCAGTATTC
>NW_026265029.1:1723-2384 GCF_000817695.3 Arachis duranensis | reverse complement strand
GTAACCTTGAGAGTCAATGAGGAGGAGTTCCAGTTGAATGTTGTCAAAGCCATGCAATATCCAGACACCCCAAATGACTGCATGAGTGTTGATATTATTGACTCTCTGGTAAGAGAGGTCAATATGGCTGAGAGTCCCGAATCAGAGCTAGAGGACATCTTTAAAGATGTCCAGCCTGATCTGGAGGAGTCAGAGAAAATAGTGGAACCTCTGAAAATCCCTCAGGAAGAGGAGAAACCTCCTAAACCCGAGATCAAACCATTACCACCTTCCCTAAAATATGCATTCTTGGGAGAAGGTGATACCTTTCCTGTAATCATAAGCTCTACCTTAGAGCCACAGGAAGAGGAAGCACTAATTCAAGTGCTAAGGACACACAAGACAGCTCTTGGGTGGTCCATCAGTGATCTTAAGGGCATTAGCCCAGCTAGATGCATGCACAAGATCTTACTAGAGGGTGACGCCAAGCCAGTGGTTCAACCACAAAGGCGGCTGAACCCAGCCATGAAAGAAGTGGTGCAGAAAGAGGTCACTAAATTACTAGAGGCTGGGATTATTTATCCTATTTCTGACAGCCCCTGGGTGAGCCCTGTCCAAGTCGTCCCTAAGAAAGGTGGCATGACAGTGGTACATAATGAAAAAAATGAACTGGTTCCTACAA
>NW_026265029.1:0-561 GCF_000817695.3 Arachis duranensis | reverse complement strand
CAGAAAAGGGACAGAGAATCAAGTAGCAGATCACCTATCCCGAATAGAACCAGTAGAATGGGCGTCCCTCCCTCTCACTGAGATCTCTGAAACCTTTCCGGATGAGCAACTCTTTGCCATCCAGGAAGTGCCATGGTTTGCAGACATTGCAAACTACAAGGCAGTGAGATTTATACCCAAAGAGTACAGTAGACAGCAAATAAAGAAGCTGATCACGGATGCAAAGTATTATCTTTGGGATGAGCCGTATCTCTTTAAGAGATATGCAGACGGAGTAATCCGTAGATGTGTGCCTAAGGAAGAAGCACAGAAGATCCTATGGCACTGCCATGGATCACAGTATGGAGGACATTTTGGAAGTGAGCGAACAGCCACAAGAGTCCTCCAAAGTGGCTTCTACTGGCCTACTCTCTATAAAGACTCCCGAGTGTATGTACTTAATTGTGACAGTTGCCAAAGATCTGGCAATCTACCTCACAATTACGCCATGCCTCAGCAAGGGATCTTGGAGATTGAGTTGTTTGATGTATGGGGCATTGACTTTATGGGACCCTTCCCACC
>NW_026265028.1:44100-44997 GCF_000817695.3 Arachis duranensis | reverse complement strand
GTTGTTTATTAGATATTGCTAGACTTTATTTTAATTTTATTATTTAAATAAAAAATATTTAATAATATAATTTAAAAATTCAAAAATAAAAAATTTAGTTTTATAAATTTTTTTATTTTTTTAAAAATATTTTTTATTTTTTATCTCGGGGTAATGCTACACCTAGATAGTTGACTTTTTTTGTTGCACTTGGTCTCAAATTAAGAATAAATTAATTTAAAAAATTAAAAATTTTAATTTTTTTATTTTTGGAATATTTTTAGAATTTTTATTTTTTTATAATTAGAAAAAAATATTTTTTATTTTAAAAATTTTAAAAAATAATAAATTTACAGATCTGTTGTTTGTTAGATATTGCCTGACTTTATTTTAATTTTATTATTTAAATAAAAAACATTAAGTAATATAATTAAAAATTCAAAAATAAAAATTTTAGTTTTTTGAAACTTTTTATTTTTTTAAAAATATTTTTTATTTTTTATCACCGAATAATACTACACCAAGATAGTTGACTTTTTTTGTTGGACTTGTTCTCAAATTAAGAATAAATTAATTTAAAAAATTTAAAAATTTAATTTTTTTATTTTTTGGATATTTTTGGAATTTAAAAAATAGCATTATCTAGTGAATAAAAAATATAAAAATGTTCTTGAAAAAAAAATTAGGATTTGAAAAGACAAAATTTCTTATTTTTTTGAATTTTTAAATTTAGAAATTTAATTTTTTATTGAAAATTAAAAAATAAAATAAAGACCAACAATATTGGAAAGACAAAAAAAAGATGAAAACTTTTTATTTTTATATTTTGAAACTAAAAAATAATCTTTTTACCAAAAAGTTGAAAAATAAAGATTTTCAAAAATATCCAATCAACAAAAATTTAAAAAGTTTAAATTT
>NW_026265028.1:41702-43249 GCF_000817695.3 Arachis duranensis | reverse complement strand
AAAAATAAAAAGTTTAGTTTTTTAAAATTTTTTATTTTTTTAAAAATATTTTTTATTTTTTATTCACCGGATAATGCTACACTCTGACAGTTGACTTTTTTTGCTACACTTGTGATGCATTCGCATATTTGCTATTTTAACTAGTTAGTTTAGTTGGTTTTAGCTTAATTTCATTTATTATCACTAGAATAAACAAGCAATTTTGTGAGTTTTCTCTACATGCATTCATGAACCAAGAACTAGGTGAAATTTGGCATAATTCATGCAAATGATTTAAGAAGTTTATAAACAAGTTGATATGAATGATTCTCTTGAAATTCATTACAAGAGATGGCAAAACTTTGAGGAAGATTCTTTGGTTCATTTTAGGTGATGAAGAAAGAAGGTAATGGAGCAAGAAGGCTTGAAGATATATCAATATTGGCAAGGAAACAGAGGAAGCAAGTTGCCAACTCCAGAGTGTTTGTGGGCAACGCCAGGAAGCTTGAAACAGAGCCACAAAGTGAGGATCGAGGGCGTTGCCAGGCAGAGAATGAACTGGCATGCTCTTTGGCAACGCCCATAATAACGCCTAGGCCAAGAATTTTGGCTAGAGAAGCTCACTAGCACGTTGGAGAGGGCGTGTTTCTTGGCAATGACAAACCCCAATTTGACGGTTTATTTTGTATTGAGTTTAGGGTGTTTTGATAACCTTTTGTTGCATTTAGCCTATGAATTAGCATGGTTTTGTTATCTCTCCCATATTTGTGCTTAAGTGTAAAAACATGCTTTTTAAGCCTTATTTTGATGAATTCTAGTTCTCCTTTGATTCCATAAGATGCCTTGATGTGTTTGCTAGTAATCTCAGGTCGAAATAGGCTAGGCATGGATCAAAGGAAGCAAGGAAGAAAGCATACAAGTGGAGAGAAGCACAAAAAGCCAAAGAATTGATCTAGGCCATGCACGCGCACGCGCACAAGGCGCTCGCGCGCACATTGCGAAGCAGGCCAGGGACGCGCACGCGTACCGTGCACGCACACGCCAATGGTGGCACATGACTTCATTAATGCAACACGTGCCTGGCGATTTGAGGGGGTTCTGAGCCCATTTTTGGCGCCAATTGCTAAGAGAAAGGAATAAAAAGGATGAAGGATTAAGGGAGAGAGGACTCTCTAGCATATAGCATAATTAGGATTAGTTTTAGAGAGAGAAGCTCTCACTTCTCTCTAGAATTAGGATTAGGTTTAGGTTAATCTCTCTTCTTAGATCTAGGTTTAATTCATGCTTTGATTCACTTTTCATCCACCAATTCTTAATCTTCTCCTCTCCCTCTTTCTAGCAATGTGCTTTAATAATTGTAATTCTTCATTTTGTTTTGGATAGATTGTTGTTCCTTTGTTTTCTTTCAATAATGCAATTTGAGGTAATTCATGATAATTGTGATTTCCATAATTGTTGCTGTTAATTCTTTGCAATAATTGTTGTTAGATTTTATTCTTGTTGTTGATTTACTATGCTTTTCTTTTATGCCTTCCAAGTGTTTGATAAAATGCTTGGTTGGATTTTAG
>NW_026265028.1:34856-40151 GCF_000817695.3 Arachis duranensis | reverse complement strand
AGTCAAGTGGATGAATCAATTTGATTCCTCAAGTCCTAATCAACTCCTAAAGGAAAGACTAGCTTTAGAGGCATTCAAATCAATTAGCAACTTCTAATTATCAATCAACAAGGGAATTAGATAACTCAAGTGTCACTAATTACTCTACCTAGGCCAAGAGGGACAAAACCTACACAAAAATCCAACCAAGCATTTCATCAAACACTTGGAAGGCATAAAAGGAAAGCATAGTAAATTGATAACAAGAATAGAATCTAACAACAATTATTGTAAAGAATTAACAACAACAATCAAGGAACTCACAATTATCATGAATTACCTCAAATTGCATTATTGAAAGAAAACAAAAGAACAACATTAGATCCACAACAAAATGAAGAATTGCTAGAATTAAAGTACATAACTAGAGAGAGGAAGAAGAGAAGAGTAAGAATTGATAAAGGAAAAGTGAATTAAAGCATGAATTAAACCTAGATCTAAGAGGAGAGATTAACCTAAACCTAATCCTAACTCTAGAGAGAAGTGAGAGCTTCTCTCTCTAAAACTAACTCTAAAAACTAAACTATGACTAATTGGTGACTAACTTCTCATAATGTCTTCCCCTTAAACCTTCATCCTTTAATTCCTTTCTCCTAGCAATTGGCACCAAAAATGGGTTCAGAAACCCTCTCAAATCGCCAGGCACATGTTGCATTAATGAAGTCATGTGCCACCATCGGCGCGTGCGTGCACGGTACGCGTGCGCGTCCCTGGCCAATTCTGTGGCTGACTTTGCTTCTTTGACTTTTTATGCTTCTCTCCACTTGTATGCTTCCTTCCTTGCTTCCTTTGATCCATGCCTAGCCTATTTCAATCCTGGAATTACTAGCAAACACATCAAGGCATCTTATGGAATCAAGGAGAAATTAGAATTCATCAAAATAAGGCTTAAAAAGCATGTTTTTACACTTAAGCATAAATATGGGAGAGATAACAAAACCATGCTAATTCATAAGCTAAATGTGATAAAAGGTTATCAAAATACTCTAAATTCAATACAAGATAAACCCTAAAAATGGGGTTTATCAACCTCCCCACACTTAGACCTTAGCATGCCCTCATGCTAAAATAAGAAAGAACTAAGGGGTGTGACATTTATTGAATGCAACTAAACTACATGAGTCCTATCTAAATGCAACTACCTAAAGTAAATGCAAATGCTTAGTTCAAACATATCAATTCTCAAAAGACATGTGTAGGCACAATAGTTAGGGCAATAGGAGCTAAGTCCAAACCACAATTGTATTGAATTATTAAAAAGAGTTCAAACATGCAAGAATATAGATAATATGGGTGAATACATGTAATTAAACTTTTGAACCCTCACCGGATGTGTATCCGCTCTATTCACTCAAGTGTGTAAGGGTTAATTCACTCAATTCTCTTCTATTCAAGCTTTCCAAAATTTGATTTTCTTCTAACAATCAACACTATTCAATGCATGCATACATTCATCATGAGGTCTTTCATTTTGGTTGTAATGGGATTAGGGTCAAGGTAGCATCATTTATGGTTAAATGGACTAGAATTTGAATCTTTGATTAGTATAGACTTTCCCTCCTAACTATATAATGACCTATACAAATTCAACCCACTCTAACTACCCATTCTTCACTTTTTCTTACATACTCATGCATTCTTATTTGATTCATAACACCTATGCATTGATTCCTTTTTATTGACTTCACTTTAGGGCATTTTGTCCCCTCTTTATTATTTTTCTTTCTTTTTCTTTTGTTTTTCTCATTTTCAATTTTATTTCTTCCTTTTTTTTCTTTTTTTTTTCATTTTTTTTCTTTTTCAAACTATATACAAGAACATCAATGCATAAGGTCTATACATTTAATCAATACATGAATATGTACCCAATTCCTAAACATGAAAGTGTACTACCCCTTTTATCCCATCCAATGTTCCCAAGCCTCACCAACTTTGAATAATAAACACTTTCACTAGCCTAGGCTAATCAAAGATCCAAACAAGGACTTTCATTGGTTTTTCACCTTGGGCTTGTAATGTGCTAAATTGAGAATAAGTTGGTTAAGCATAGGCTCAAGATTGGCTAACAATGGGGAGTAAAAGGTAGGCTATTTGTGTAAATGGGCTAATGAAATAATGGCCTCAATCATACAAATGCAGGAATACAAGAAATAAATGGACATATAGAATCAAGCAAATCAAGGATCACCATCATAGAAAGAGAGCAATTTCACACAAGAATGGAAAATAAGTGGTTATAAAATGTAACCACATCAATAGGCTCAAATCTCACAAGCTTGTGTTCTAGGCTCAATACATGATTCACAAAGTATGAATTCAAGCAAGTTTCACCAAAAAATTTCTTTCGATCAATTGGGTTAATGCCCTATAATTAAATTTCTTAGAAAATTTCAATATTTGACTAAGCATTGTTGTGATTGAAAAATTCAAAAATTTTCTTAGTTCACCCTTTCCTTTTCTACTTAGAACCAATTTCTTATGCAACAAGGGTGACTAAGTGTTTGCAATTCAAAGTACAATTTCTATTCACAACCACAAACTAAAAAGAAAGATATGTATAAGGAAAAATCCAACTAAAAATATGGAATCTATCATCTAAAATATCTAAAAAAAATCCATAAGCATCAAAATATCTAAAATCCACAATAAGCATCCAAAATAAGCAGTAAAAGTATCCAAAGTAAACTCAAAATGCATCAAAATATATACAAAGATATGCAAAACTATGGAAGTGTCCAAAATGTTCACCGGTTCCCTCCCCACACTTAAGATCAAGCATCGTCCTCGATGCTAAGCTAGAGGATCAGTGGAAGGGACGACGGTAGGTGCCGAATCTGGCTGAGGCAGTGGAATTGGCTCCGCATGAGTCTGTGTGGGCTCTGTGGTGGCTGGGGCATCCTACTGATTTGGTGCCTCCGCATCCTCCTCCTGATGATCCTGCTCATCGGAGGCCGGAGAATCAGGAAGCAGAGGTAACTCAGCACCCAGAGAAATGAGTGCCTGGTCCATCCGATCCAAGCGGCGTCTAACATGGAGTCTCTCTCACTCCAAAAACCGAAATAGATGCTGGACCAGTAAGTAGGTAGGCTCAGGTGCTGCTGGTGGAATTGTCGATGATGAGGGAGCTGCTGTAGTAGAGGAAGATGGTGCTGATGTAGGAGCTAACTATCCGGCTGTCCCCACCACCGCCCTAGCCCTGGAACGGCGTCTAGCTGGCGGCCTCTCGTGTACCCAACCACCCCAAGGAATAGTAACCTCCCTGTCATCTGCATCAGGGGGTGGTGGTGTCACATCATCGTCCAGCCAAGGGACCTCGGCTAGGGCAGCCATACTCGTGACCAAAGTAGGAAATGGAAGTAGGCCACGAATATGCGCCCACCACATGCACTGCCGGATAAGCCTAGGAAAATAGACATCCTTCCCCTCCATGACACACCCAATCAGTACAAGCATCTCCATGGGGATCTCAGAAAAATGAGTGGTAGGCAAGACGTAGTGGGCAAAGATCATCTGCCAAGTCCTGGCCTCTCTAGTCAAGTGAACAAATAGCATCCCCTTAAGCTTGGTATTGTTGGCATCCATAACCCATGTGGCATCTGGTAAGCCAATGACACTCCTCAGTGCCTCGTAGTCAAAAGTCATGCTGTGTATGGCCAACTCGGCCTGCTGATGGGCACACAAGTCATCAGGGATGTGCCGACACTGTAATGCCTCCTCTATAGCAGTCTCGGTAATCATAACCTCTCTACCCCTCACCTGAACCGAATCCAAAGTCGGACGGAAGAAGTTGCAGTAAAATTCCTTTACCCAAGATATGTTGATATCCCCCAAATTTCTATCAACAAAGTCCAAACCCAACTCTAGGATGCGACTAGTAATCGACCGCCTCACATCATTGGGTATGAGCAATTTCTTTTCAATGTTCAGCTTCGTTGTTCGATATTTGGAAAATCGAAGCTCACAGTAGAGATTAGGAAACTTGGTAGGGTCGGTAGAAGGTAACTGCTGATTTTCTTTTTCCTCATCATTTAATGGATTCTTAGCATAATGCTTGTAGATGGAGGGAATAGAAGGTGTGGAGAGTTTCCTTTTCTTAGAGGCAGTGGCTATAGCTTTCCCTTTTTTCGACATCCTGAAAAAGAAATATAATAGAATATAAGCAATAAAGCATGTAGCACAAAGCAAAGAAAGCATATTCAGGATGTCGATGCTCATTAAATTCATAAAGAATAGGCATGTCAGCATCAATACTCAAAGAATGGTTAAAAGAGTTAAAATGCAAGTTGGGAAAGAAAGGGGCAGTGAGTTAGAGAAATTGGAGTTAAAAATTAGTAGCATGATGAGAAATGCACATTTCAAGCATACGAATCATGGTCACAACATATCATGCAAATCCCGGAAGTCAGAAAATAACGAAAGGTAGCCCAAATTCATAATAGAGAGCAAAATGAATTAAATTTTTTTTTTTCGAAAATTGGATAGCATTTCGGCTTAAAATTGGACGTTCCCGGATTGCAAAATAGCACATATAATCATGATTGCAATATTATTTAGCCAAAGCAACACAAGATAGTATCCAGGCAACACAGAATAGACACAGAGCAACTCAAACATGGCACTTATCAAACAGTTAAACAAGCAGAGAATAACCACAAACGGAGCACTTATCAGGCCTAGAATCCTCTATCCAGCCCTAGCTACCTAACAGCAGATATTTCCATCTAATCCTAACATGAAAAATTGAATTCAAATTAACTAACAGAAAATTACAAAAGCTAACAGAATATAACAGTTAAAAACAAGAACCTGGGAGCAGGGAAATAACGGTGAGTGGACAAGAGAAATGGACTTGACCGAAAAGGATGGGGGCAGAAACTGTGAGCGCAGAGGCAAAAGCCGCGCCGCCGTGGGCGGTGGCTGTGAGGGTGGCCGGCTGTGGTGGCAACGGGAAAATGAGAAACTGAGGGAGGAAGGTCGGCGATAGTGAAAGAGGGGAGTGAGGGGAGAATGTGAAGGACGGAAAGAGAAGCAGGGGGGCCGCCGAGTGCTTAGTCACCGGCGGGATGATGGAGGTGCGGCGGAGAAGGTGGCTGCGGCGGTTGGGCGTTTGACCGAAGGGAGGGAGGAGAGATTGAGTGGAGAAGAAAGGGAGGACGAGGACGAGTGGGGTGACGGTGAGAGAAGGGGCGGCCGTGTGGTGGTGGTTACCGGTGAAGTAGAGGTGGTGGTGGTTATGGGGGAGAAGAAGATGGAGAT
>NW_026265028.1:32687-34049 GCF_000817695.3 Arachis duranensis | reverse complement strand
AGGATCCTTGCTCCTCAATTGGTTGACAGAATTTCCAACCATTTTCATCAAGCTTGGGCAAAGTTCTACCCAAGATATGAGTCCCCATAGTTGGTCTTCACATAGCAAACCGGGATCCCATATCTTATTTTCACACCCATCTTCAATTTGATCTCCAGACTTTTTCTTTCCGGGTGGTTGACATATAGAATTCTCTTTAACAGACCAAGTCTTCCTTCGATACTCTTGTAAAATGACATTCTTCCAATCATCGTTCCTATACCTTGAAGCTTTGACCTTAATGAGCTTAATTCCTAACTTGCAACCACTACACAACTCATTTTTGCTTTTAGTTCCACAAAGAGCTCTAAGTTGACCATCATTTTCAATTAAACCATATTCAAGTGAGAAAGTAAAGCTTAGGGATAGAAATTTTACCCACTTGAATGTTGTGTTGGATGGTGACTTGGGAAAGGAGACTTCCCCACACTTAGACAATGCAAGGTCTACTTCTTTATGCTCTTCTTTGGTTGTTTCCACCTCTTCGCAAGCTTCTTCAATTCCTACCTTTTCCCTTTTGTTACGTGGCTTGGTGTTGTCTTCAAGAATTTCATCTTGTCTAATGGGAGGTGATTCAATTTTGGATAGGAATTCATTGATGAACGACTTCATCTCTTGATCAACCTCTTCATATTCTTTGATTTCGATATACACCATGCCATTTTCGTTTTCCTTGGGAGGTTGTGCACACGCTTTTATAATTTCAACTTCGTGTCCAATAGGAGCAGATTCCATTATAGAGAGAAATTCATCCATGATTGAATCCATTTCTTGATAAGCCTCTTCCAAGTCTCCAACGATGATATGCCTTGGAGGTTGCGCACCCTCCTCAACATCAATATCAAGCTTCTCGGAAGAGTTCTCCATGATACTACATTCCCTTGGGCTTTCAACATCTCCTAAATCTTCAACCACTTCTTCGTTTTCTTCAATGATCATAGGCTCCTCCAAATGTTCTAACACAAAATTCGACTCCTCCTTCTCCACCGGATTTTCCAATTTCTCCTTCATACTTTGCTCTTTTTTCGACCTTTCACATGTGGCCACGGGAGCACCTTGAGTATTTAAACATCGATGGGCCAAAGTATGCACCACCTTGGTTAAATTGGTCACAAACTCTAAGGTGTTCCTTTGCATATCCGTTTGTCCTTGAAGTAGCAAGGTAAGAGAATCATCTATTGGGGCTTGGGGTAAATAGGAAGGTTCATTATTTTGGAGAGAGGATTCATGGTAGGAAGGTGGTTCCTCTTGATAAAATTGTGGAGATGGTGTGTATTGAGGTGGTTCTTGGGAGTAATCTTGATAGGGTTGTGGTGGTTCTAA
>NW_026265028.1:31776-32553 GCF_000817695.3 Arachis duranensis | reverse complement strand
GCTTGTGAGTATGGTTGAGGTTCATGTTGAGGATGAGATTCATAGGCATATGATGGTGGTTGTTGAGTGTCACAAGAAGAGTCATCATAGCCGTCAAATTGACATGCATTAGGATGGGAATTAAACCTATAAGTATCCGGAGGTTGTTGCCAATAGGAGTGATCAATTCCTTGAGGCTCCTCCCATCTTTGATAGTTCCATCCATGGTACATGTTGCCATTAAAGTCCACATTTCCTACAACACAAGTAGAACCAAACTCAAAGCCAAAGTGAGAATTCATAGTGAGAGAACAAAATAAAACTAACAAAAATTAAGAAACAAACAAAAGATAAACCTATTCACAATATTCACATATGTACAATAACCAATAACACGACACCATTGCAAATCCCCGGCAACGGCGCCATTTTGATGATTGGATTTTTGATGGTTTAGAATTTCACAAATGAATTCTCGTTGCAAGTATAGTTCCTAAACCAAGCAATAATCTTTTCATACAAAAAGTTATTTGTCACTAAAACAAACCCCTAAATTTATAAACCGAAGTATTTGAACCTCGGGTCGTTCTCCCAAGGAATTACAATAAAGTATCTTGTTATTGGTTTGAGTTGTTTTGGGGTTTTGATAAGAGGCATGAAAGTAAATGGCAATGAAAATAAACTAACAACTATAAAAGGCTCTTGGCAAGGTATGAAAATTAGAAGTCCTATCCTAGTTATCCTTCTCAATTGTGATGAGAATTGTTCATTGCTACCACTTAGTTAACCCTTACTAAA
>NW_026265028.1:21391-31668 GCF_000817695.3 Arachis duranensis | reverse complement strand
CATGAATTAAACCTAGATCTAAGAGGAGAGATTAACCTAAACCTAATCCTAACTCTAGAGAGAAGTGAGAGCTTCTCTCTCGAAAACTAACTCTAAAACTAAACTATGACTAATTGTTGACTAACTTCTCATAATGTCTTCCCCTTAAACCTTCATCCTTTTATTCCTTTCTCCTAGCAATTGGCGCCAAAAATGGGTTCAGAAACCCTCTCAAATCGCCAGGCACGTGTTGCACTAATGAAGTCATGTGCCACCATCGGCGCGTGCGCGCACGGTACGCGTGCGCGTCCCTGGCCGATTCTGCAATGTGCGTGCGAGCGCCTTGTGCGCGTGCGCGTGCTTGGCCGAGATCAATTCTCTTGTCTTTTGTGCTTCTCTCCAATTGCATGCTTCCTTCCTTGCTCCTTTGATCCATGCCTAGCCTATTTCAATCCTGGAATTACTAGCAAACACATCAAGGCATCTTATGGAATCAAGGAGAAATTAGAATTTATCAAAATAAGGCTTAAAAAGCATGTTTTTACACTTAAGCATAAATATGGGAGAGATAACAAAACCATGCTAATTCATAGGCTAAATGTGATAAAAAGTTATCAAAATACTCTAAATTCAATACAAGATAAACCCTAAAAATGGGGTTTATCACCCACTCCCAGGAAAATGCCTTGCACGTTGCCAACGTGCACCAAGGCTGGCGTGTTTGCCAATAACGCCAGGCCATTGGGCCAAAATAGTGAAAATGAGCCCTGTTTCCTCTGTTTGACAAGAATTCTTTCATGAAGCAAAATCAACAAGAGCAAGGCCCAAAATTGCTAACCCAAAAGGAGAATTTCAAGGAGTTTTAGGAATAGTATAAATGGAGAATAGTTTTGTACTTTGAGGGAGTCTTAGACACTTTTACATATTACATGATAGTAGTTACTTTTACTAGCTTTTCACTCGGATTGATGCTACACTCCCAATTGGGAAGCATAGCAGGGAGAAAGTTAGTTTTCTTTGGCAATTTTTGAATTTTAGTTTTCAAGAACTTCTTCTTCATTCTTTATTACTCTTCTCTACTCAATTTGAATGTTTACTCTTGCACTTGTTGAATTTAGAGCTATGATTCACTAAATCCCATTTTCATTAGGGGGAGGAGCTCTGCTCATTTGAATAGGCTGATAACTTTTCTTTTCCATCTCAATTCAAGTGATTCATCTAAGAGGAAACTCTTGTTCTTCACAGATTCAATCACCATCGAGAGAGGGATTGAATCTATATGAATTATGTGGTGAACTTGAGAAAGGAGCTACATAATTCAGTTTAGAGTTCATCCTTTCATGATTTCCTTAATCAATACACTTTGGTTGGTATGTGAGATGTAACCTCCCTTAGTTGAGATTCTGGAAGTTGTGTGGCTTGGATTAGAAATTGAACTTCATCTCTTCTCATGAAAAATTAGATCACGAGAGTGACAATTGGTTGTGTTGAGAGAAATTGAGTTATCAAGAGATTGGGACTCAATTACCCACAATTTGCCATGGATCTATACCCATGATTGAGAAGGAATTGATCAACATCAATTCATGAAAATTTTCATCTCTGATCCCTAATGATCCTTTCCATCATTAATTCTCATTGCTTTTGCTCTTTAGTTCTTTGAATACCCATTACCCAATTCCTTTCTACATTCTTACAATTTATTATTCTTGTCATTTACATTCAATTTCTCTAGTTCTTGCAATTTACTCTTCTACTCTTTAAATTTCTGCAACCTTTACTTTCTTGCTGTTTATTTTCCATATCATTTAAGTTTCTTGCACTTTAAGTTTCAGTTATTCACTTTCATTTTCTTTCTCTATTCTAGTTCTTTAAATTCCTTGCCATTTAAATTTTTGCAATTATATTCAAAAATCACAAATCTCATGAAATCAAAACCATGTTTGCTTGACTAAATCTACATTGCTTAATCTACCAATCTCTGTGGGATCGACCTCACTCTTAGTGAGTTTTATTACTTGATATGACCCGGTATACTTGCCGGTTATACGTGAGAATTACTAATCTAAATTTTCGCGTATCAAGTTTTTGGCGCCGTTGTCGGGGATTGGAAAAAATTGACAATGATTAAGTGAATGGTAGTTTAGATTAAGCATTTTTTTGTCTTTTTGTTAGACCCACTAACTGTTTGATATTTGGTTTCACTAACTTTGATTTCACTCTAGCAATGGAGTGCTTCACTTTTGTTATTGGTGTTGTTTGTGTATGTCAGGGGTAAATAGATTCAATATTGAGGACGAGAGAACCTCCGAAGGATAAGGAGAGCAGAAAGAGGAAAGGGGATAGTCGGTGAAGAGGAATCAGAGGGAGAGGACCAAGTCATGGAAGACGACATGGACAACCCTCCTGAAGGAGCTGTTAACAATGATGGACCACCTAGAAGGGTGTTATCTTCTTACACCATCCCTGACCCAAGACATTGTGGGAGCAGTATTGCCACCCCAAATGTTCATGCTCACAATTTTGAGTTGAAACCTCAGGTCATGATAAACCCCAATTTGACGGCTTATCTTGTATTGAATTTAGAGTGTTTTGATAACCTTTTGTCACATTTAGCCTATGAATTAGCATGGTTTTGTTATCTCTCCCATATTTATGCTTAAGTGTAAAAACATGCTTTTTAAGCCTTATTTTGATGAATTCTAATTTCTCTTTGATTCCATAAGATGCCTTGATGTGTTTGCTTGTAATTCCAGGACTGAAATGGGCTAGGCATGGGTCAAGGGAAGCAAGGAAAGGAAGCATACAAGTGGAGAGAAGCACAAAAAGTCAAAGAAGCAAAGTCAGCCAAGCACGCGCACGCGCAAACGGCGCTCGCGCGCACATTACAGAATCGGCCAGGGACGCGCACGCGTACCGTGCGCGCACACGTCGATGACCGCACATGACTTCATTAAGCAACACGTGCCTGGCGATTTGAGAGGGTTTCTGAACCCATTTTAGGCGCCAATTGCTAGGAGAAAGGAATAAAAGGATGAAGGTTTAAGAGGAAGACATTAGAAGTTAGTTACCATTAGTCATAGCTTAGTTTAGAAGTAGTTTTAGAGAGAGAAACTCTCACTTCTCTCTAGAATTAGGATTAGGTTTAGGTTAATCTCCCTCTTAGATCTAGGTTTAATTCATGCTTTGATTCACTTTTCATTTACCAATTCTTAATCTTCTCCTCTTCCTCTTTCTAGTTATGTGCTTTAATAATTGTAATTCTTCATTTTGTTTTGGATAGATTGTTGTTCCTTTGTTTTCTTTCAATAATGCAAATTGAGGTAATTCATGATAATTGTGATTTCCTTGATTGTTGTTGTTAATTCTTTGCAATAATTGTTGTTAGATTCTATTCTTGTTGTTGATTTACTATGTTTTCCTTTTGTGCCTTCCAAGTGTTTGATGAAATGCTTGCTTGGATTTTAGTGTAGGTTTTGTTCCTCTTGGCCTAGGTAGAGTAATCAGTGACTCTTGAGTTATCTAATTCTTTTGTTGATTGATAATTAGAAGTTGCTAATTGATTTGAATGCCTCTAAAGCTAATCTTTCCTTTAGAAGTTGATTAGGACTTGAGGAATCAAATTAATTCATCCACTTGACTTTCCTCCATGGTTAGAGGTTAACTAAGAGGGAGCAATGAACAATTCACATCACAATTGAGAATGATAACTAGGATAGGACTTCTAATTCTCATATCTTGCCAAGAGCCTTTTATAGTTGTTAGTTTATTTTCATTGCCATTTACTTTTCATGCTTCTTATCCAAAACCCCAAAATAACTCATAACCAATAACAAGACACTTTATTGTAATTCCTAGGGAGAACGACCCGAGGTTTGAATACTTTAGTTTATAAATTTAGGAGTTTGTTTTAGTGACAAACAACTTTTTGTATGAAAGGATTATTGCTTGGTTTAGAAACTATACTTCAACGAGATTTTATTTGAGAAATTCTAAACCGTCAAAAATCCAATCATCAGGTCATCATCTTGGTACAAAATAACTGTTCCTATGGAGGGGGGACCTCTTGAAGACCCAAATCAACATTTGTCTATTTTTCTGAGGATATGCAATACAGTGAAGACAAATGGAGTGCATCCAGATGTTTACAAATTGTTGCTATTTCCATTCTCTTTGAGGGATAAGGCCACTCAATGGCTAGAGTCATTCCCCAAGGAAAGCATCAACAATTGGAATGATTTGATGAACAGATTCCTAGCAAAGTTTTACCCACCTCAAAAGATCATTAAGTTGAAGACAGAGGTTCAGACTTTTAGGCAAATGGAAGGGGAGTCGTTGTATGAAGCCTGGGAAAGGTATAAGGCACTAATGAGAAGATGCCCACCTGACATGTTTAGGGATTGGGTCAAACTCCAAAATTTCTATGAAGGCTTAAATCTAGAAGTAAAGAAGGGACTAGATTACTCATCAGGAGGATCACTCAACATGATGAAAACTGTAGAAGAGGCTCAAGACCTCATTAAAATTGTGGCAAACAATCAGTACTATTACTCATTAGAGAGGCATCATAACTCAACCCCAAGGAAAGGCGTGATGGAGCTTGAAGGTGTTGATGCTATATTGGCTCAGAATAAGTTAATGCACCAACAAATCCAACAACAAATGGAAATAATGACAAAGAGAATGAATGGCCTTCAACTAGCATAAGTGAATACAACAAATCAACCTTCACTTGAATGGGGCCAAGGTGATGGAACCACTGTTGAACAACCTCAGGAACAAGTTCAATACATGCAGAATGCTTCAAATTTCTCTCAGAATGAATTCCATGGTGATACATACAACTCATCCTGGAGAAATCACCCTAACCTAAAGTGGGGTGAGAACCAAAATCATTGGCAAAAGAACAATAACCCCAACCATACCCGTAATACAAACAATCTAAACCATCATGCTAACAACACTAACCAATACAAAAAACCACAAAACACATACCAAACACCTCACAACAATCCACAAACTCACCAAATCAACAATCATCAACAACAATCACCTCCCATCATATCACCAATTGACCATCATGAAACTAGAATTTCAAGTCTTGAGGCAGCTTTGCAAACCCTTACCCAAAACACACAAGCAATTGCTCAAACCACTCAAAACTTGATCAAAGGATAAGAGAGGTCCGAAGCTACCATGAAGGACCTTGAATGACAAGTGGGACAACTAGCCAAGCAAGTTGAACGGCCAACCAATGTCCTCCCAAGTGACACAATACCCAACCCAAGGGAAGAATGTAAAGCTTTGCAGTTGAGGAGTGGCAAAATAGTTGGAGAAAGTTCCAACAAGGAAGTAGTAAAATCCAAGGAGCAAGATGCAGTCGAAAGCAAGATGAAGAAAATGGTAAACATCTCAAACAAGCAAAGAAGATGTAAAGTCACAAAGCAAGCTACCCACTCAACATAACCACCATGATAATAAGGAGAGTGTGAAGCCACAGCAGGAAAACAAGAATGAAGGAGTAAAAGCATATGAACCAAAGCTTCCATACCCAACCAGGATACACAAAGGGACAAAGGACCAACAATTTCCAAGATTCTTGGAAATCTTTAAGAAACTTGAAATCAACATTCCATTGGCTGAAGCTTTGGAACAAATGCCATTGTATGCAAAGTTTCTTAAAGAACTGATCACCAAGAAGAGAAGTTGGCAAGAAAAAGAAACAGTGGTTCTCACTCAAGAGTGCAGCGCCATCATTCAAAAAGGGTTGCTACCAAAACTTAAAGATCCAGGCAGCTTCCTCATACCTTGCACAATTGAGAATATAGCCATTGATAAATCACTTTGTGACCTGGGAGCAAGCATTAACTTAATGCCTCTTACCATGATGAAGAAAATGATGATTGAAGATCTTAAACCCACAAGGATGTCACTCCAACTAGCTGACAGATCCATCAAAATACCAAATGGTGTAGTTGAGAACCTCTTGGTGAAAGTGGGAAATTTTATATTCCCAGCCGATTTTGTAGTCCTAGATATGGATGAAGAGGGGAGCAACTCAGTTATTCTTGGTAGACCCTTTTTGGCCACAGCTAGAACAATCATTGATGTAGAAAAGGGAGAGATGATCTTCAGAGTACATGATGAGCAAATGACCATCAATGTCTTCAAGGCAATGCAATACCCCACTGAGAAAGAAAGTTGCATGAGGGTTGATGTGGTGGATTCTTTGGTTGAAGAAGTCCTTGAAACAAACCATCAAGTGAAACAGGAAGAAGTCCAGGACATTCAAGGACAAGAAGAGAACAAATTGGAAGCACCAGAGGAACCAAGTGAAGCCAAGAAAGAAGAGGCACCACAACAAGAGTTGAAACCACTACCCCCTCATCTTAAGTATGCATTCCTTGGTGAAAAGGACAGCTACCCAGTGATCATCAACTCTACATTGAGTTCAGAGGAAGAAGAAAAACTCCTTGTAGTATTGAGAGCTCACAAGGATGCATTAGGGTGGACCATTGATGACTTGAAAGGCATAAGCCCTGCCATATGCATGCACAAGATACTCTTGGAGGAGAATTCCAAACCAGTGGTACAACCTCAAAAAAGATTAAATCCCACAATGAAGGAGGTTGATCAAAAGGAAGTCCTGAAGTTGTGTAAAGTTGGGATCATCTACCCTATATCCGACAGTCCATGGGTCAGTCCAGTGCAAGTAGTACCCAAGAAAAGGGGAATGACTGTCATTGTCAACGAGAAGAATGAGCTTATTCCAACATGAACAGTGACAGGGTGGAGGATGTGCATTGATTATAGGAGGCTGAATGATGCCACATGAAAGGATCATTTCCCCCTCCCTTTCATTGACCAGATGCTTGAAAGGTTGGCTGGCCATGCTTATTACTATTTTCTTGATGGATATTCTGGGTATAATCAAATAGTGGTTGACCCCGTGGATCAAGAGAAGACCTCCTTTACCTGCCCCTTTGGAGTCTTTGCATACAGGAGAATGCCATTCGGACTGTGTAATGCCCCAGCTACCTTTCAGAGATGCATGCTATCAATCTTCTCAGACATGGTAGAAAAATTTATTGAAGTTTTTATGGACGATTTCTCTGTTTTTGGTGACTCTTTCAATGCTTGCTTGCACCATCTTACCCTAGTCTTGAAAAAGTGCCAAGAAACTAATTTGGTTTTAAACTGGGAGAAATGCCATTTCATGGTACCCGAAGGCATTGTTCTTGGTCACAAAATTTCAAGAAAGGGTATAGATGTGGACAAGGCAAAAGTAGAAATTATAGAAAAACTTTCTTTACCAACTAATGTGAAAGCTGTTAGGAGCTTCTTAGGGCATGCTGGATTCTATCGAAGATTCATTAAAGATTTTTTCAAAATAGCAAAGCCACTAAGCAATCTGCTGGTGGTGAGCAACCCTTTTTTCTTTGATGATGAGTGTAAACATGCCTTTGAGACTCAAAAACTAAGCTCACCACAGCACCAATCATCACACCCCCATGCTGGGGATTGCCTTTTGAACTCATGTGTGATGCAAGTGACCTTGCAATTGGTGCTATGTTAGGGCAGAGGAAGGAAAAGAAGCTTCATATTATCTACTATGCAAGTAAGGTATTGAATGAAGCTCAAAGAAATTACACCACAACAAAGAAAGAGTTACTAGCTGTGGTATATGCTTTTGATAAGTTTAGGCAATATTTGATTGGATCTAAAGCTGTAGTATACACTGACCATGCTGCTCTTAAGTATCTTATGTCAAAACAGGATGCCAAACCAAGGCTAATCAGATGGATACTGCTCCTACAAGAGTTTGACATTGAGATAAAGGACAGAAAGGGTAGTGAAAATCAAGTTGCTGACCATTTATCAAGACTGCCACAAGATGCATGTCAAGACAACTTTCAATCAGTGAATGAAGAGTTCCCAGATGAACACATTGATGACAAGTCATCTTAGCCTAGTTTTACTAGTGTTTTTCTTTGATTTTCATTAGGTTTTATGCATTTTCTTGAGTCACAAGTAAGCCATTTGGGTGGAATTTCATGTTTCCTTAGATTCAATCAACCATGGATGAATTGATGCATTTTCATGAGTTTTTGTGCTATAATTGCTTATATATCAATAAGAAGAAGAACTCTCATGATTGTAGCATAGCTTTGATGCAATTGTTAATTGATGATAGGTGGAAAAAGGCTTGGAAGAAGGTTGAAGAAAAGAGGATAGCAAGAGGTAAGAGGAAGGACTCACGTTTAAGCCAAAGTTTGCCTCAAACTTGAGCTCAAACGTGAGGGAGCACAAGCACACCTTGGAGGCACCCAACGTTTGCGCCAACGTTTGCCTCAAACTTGAGGTCAAACGTTGGCACCATTTTAGCATGGAGAAGCACCCCTGATTGATGCCTTGGATGACCAACATTTGCGCCAACGTTTGCTTCAAACGTTGGGCCAAACGTTGGCTAAAAGAGAAGCATGGGAGGGGCCACGTTTGAGCTCACGTTTGACCTCAAACGTTGGCTCAAACGTGGATGGCAGCAAGTTGGCCGAGCTGCATAATTGGCACATGAAGACGTTCAAACGTTGACTCAAACGTAAATCCCCAAGGCCCAAGTTGCAAACAGATTTCTTCCCAACACCAAGAGCAATCAACAGAGACTTTTGTCAACCCAATTCCATCAAGTGCAAGGGCCCAATTCAAGGCTTGAAGATCATTTGAAGAGAGTGTATAAATAGCTTAGAATTTAAGTTTTCCGGGGAGCTTTTCTTTTAGAATTTTCAGAGTGCTTACGGAGGAGAGCTCACTTTGCATTTTCGTAGTTGTCAATGAGATAGAGAGTTTCTGGGAGGAGAATTGAATTCTTTTCCTCTGGGTTTTCTTGTTTTCTTTTCTGCAAAGTTTTACTTGAGTCTTGAGTGTTGAGAATTGAGGAAATTCTGTCGCAATCTCACCTTGAGATCTCTCTCTGTTTTGAGTTACTGCACAATTGAGAAATTGATATTTGAATTCCTTTATTCCACTACTTGGTCTTTAATCCTCTTACAATTGAGTTCTAAATTTGGATCTAGGAAGGCAGTGAGATCTAGACTTGGCTATCTAGTCTCTTGAGTCCTGAGATCTATGTTTTTCAATTTTAATTTCCTTGTTTAATTGCTACATCAAGCTTATTTTCATTCCTGTTTGAGATCTGGTTCAATTGAATTCATCTTCTACTCCTCCGTTTGTTGAATTTCACTTTCCTTGTTTAATTTTTGCAATCCCACATCCCTAACTGATGAGCGGATAATTTGTACGCTTTTTGGCATTGTTTTTAGTATGTTTTTGGCATGATCTAGTTAGTTTTTAGTATATTTTTATTAGTTTTTAGTTAAAATTTACTTTTCTGGACTTTACTATGAGTTTGTGTGTTTTTCTGTGATTTCAGGTATTTTCTGGCTGAAATTGAGGGACCTGAGCAAAAATCTGATTCAGAGACCAAAAAGGACTGCAGATGCTGTTGGATTCTGACCTCCCTGCACTCGAAGCGGATTTTCTGGAGCTACAGAAGCCCAATTGGCGCGCTCTCAACGGCGTTGGAAAGTAGACATCCTGGGCTTTCCAGCAATATATGATAGTTCATACTTTGCTCAAGATTTGATGGCCCAAGCCGGCATTCAAAGTCACCCTCAGGAATTCCAGCGTTAAACGCCGGAACTGGCACCAAAATGGGAGTTAAACGCCCAAACTGGCATAAAAGCTGGCGTTTAACTGCAAGAGGAGTCTCTACACGAAAATGCTTCATTGCTCAGCCCAAGCACACACCATGTGGGCCCGGAAGTAAATTTTTAATTTTTATGTCATTTACTCATCTCTGTACACCCTAGGCTACTAGTTTTCTATAAGTAGGACCTTTTACTATTGTATTTAAGAGATCTTTCAATCTTTTGGATCTTTTGATCATGTTTTGATGATTGAACCCTCATTGGGAGGCTGACCATTCGGCCATGCCTAGACCTTGTTCTTATATATTTTCAACGGTGCAGTTTCTACACACCATAGATTAAGGTGTGGAGCTCTGCTGTACCTCGAGTATTAATGTAATTACTATTGTTCTTCCATTCAATTCCGCTTGTTCTTGTTCTAAGATATCACTTGTTCTTCAACTTGATGAATGTGATGATCCGTGACACTCATCATCATTCTCACCTATGAACGTGTGACTGACAACCACCTCCGTTCTACCTTCGATTGGGTGAATATCTCTTGGATTCCTGATACACGATGCATGGTTGATCGCCTGACAACCGAGTGCT
>NW_026265028.1:19496-20835 GCF_000817695.3 Arachis duranensis | reverse complement strand
CTTTGGCCATGTCTAGTGTTTTGGACCGAAGCTTTCTTTGAAGCTTGGCTGGCTGTGAAGCCATGTCTAATTCCTGGACCGGAGTCTTAGACTAAACATTGCATGATTCCTGGAATTCTCATTAAGAATTTTGATACCTTTTTCCACTTAATTTTCGAAAAATCCAAAAAAATTACAAAATCATAAAATCCAAAAATATTTCTAGTTTGAGTCTAGTATCTCATTTTAAGTTTGGTGTCAATTGCATGCATTCATTCATGTGTCTTAGTGATCTTCAAGACGTTCTTGATGATTTCATTACTCTGATCTTTAATTCCTCTTGACTTGAGTGTTTATGTGTCTCATATGCATTCTCATTAGTGTCAGTAGTATACAAATTGCTAAGTTTGGTGTCTTGCATGGATTATTTGATTTTAATTGCATTTTGATTATTCCTCACTATTAAAAATCCAAAAATATTTTTAATTTGTGTCTTTTCAAGTCAATAATACAGAGAATTGAAGATTCAGAACATACTGCAGAGGAATTGCATAGAAAAAGCTGGGCGTTCAAAACGCCCAGTGAAGAAGGACAGACTGGCGTTTAAACGCCAGCCAGGATACCTGGTTGGGCGTTTAACACCCAAAAAGGTAGTGTTTTGGGCGTTAAATGCCAGAATGTGCACCATTCTGGGCGTTTAACGCCAGGATGGCACAAGAGGGAAGATTCTGTTTTTCAATGCAATTTTTTTTCAGGTTTTCAAAGTTTTTCAAAATCAATTTCTTTCCTTTTTCAAAGATACTTGCTATCAATTAATGATTTGATTCAACATTTCAAGTATGTTGCCTTTTCTGTTGAGAAAGGTTTAATGTTTGGATCATATCTTTTCTTGATAGCCAAGTCATTATTTTTTTTAAAATCAAATCTTTTTAAAATGTTTTTCAAATCATATCTTCTCAATCACATCTTTTTAAAAAAAAAAACCAATCATATCTTCTTAACCACATCTTTTTCAAAATAGTTTTCAATCAAATCTTTTTAATTTCTAATTTCAAAATCTTTTTCAAAAATCACTTTACTTCTTTCCCACTTTCATTTTCGAAAATCAATTAGTGCTTTTCAAAAAAAAAAAGTTTTCAAAATCCTTTACTTGATTTTCGAAAATTACTTCTTCTCACATCTTTCTATTTATGGACTAACACTATTCCTTAATGCAAAATTCGAACTTCATCTTTCTTGATAAGTTCGAATTTCCTACTTCTGCCTTCCATTTTCTTTTCCTCTGACACTTCAAGAAATCTCTATACTGTGACATAGAGGATTCCATATTTTCTTGTTCTCTTCTCTTTCATATGAGCAA
>NW_026265028.1:17985-19020 GCF_000817695.3 Arachis duranensis | reverse complement strand
ACCTTCAGACAGAAGGAAGGAGAATCCCTCTATGAAGCTTGGGAAAGATACAAACAATTAATCAGAAAGTGTCCTTCTGATATGCTTTCTGAATGGAGCATCATAGGTATTTTCTATGATGGTCTGTCTGAACTATCCAAAATGTCTTTGGATAGCTCTGCTGGAGGATCTCTTCATCTGAAGAAGATGCCTACAAAAGCTCAAGAGCTGATTGAAATGGTTGCAAATAACCAATTCATGTACACTTTTGAAAGGAATCCTGTGAACAATGGGACTAGTCAGAAGAAAGGAGTTCTTGAGATTGACACTCTGAATGCCATATTGGCTCAAAACAAAATATTGACTCAACAAGTCAATATGATTTCTCAAAGTCTGTCTAGAATGCAAAATGTACCAAGCAGTACTAAAGAAGCTTCATCTGAGGAAGAAGCTTATGATCCTGAGAACCCTTCAATGGAAGAGGTGAATTACATGGGAGAACCCTATGGAAACACCTATAATCCTTCATGGAGAAATCATCCAAATTTCTCATGGAAGGATCAGCAGAGACCTCAATAAGGTTTCAATAATAATAATGGTGGAAGAAACAGGTTTAGCAATAGCAAGCCTTTTCCATCATCTTCTCAGCAACAGACAGAGAGTTCTAAGCAGAATAACTCTGACTTAGCAACCATGGTCTCTGATCTAATCAAAACCACACATAGTTTCATGACTGAAACTAGGTCCTCCATTAGGAATTTGGAGGCACAAGTGGGTCAGCTGAGCAAGAAAATTACTGAACTCCCTCCTAGTACTCTTCCAAGCAACACAGAAGAAAATCCAAAAGGAGAATGCAAGGCCATCAACATGGCCGAATTTTGGGAGGAAGGAGAGGCGGTGAACGCCACTGAGGAAGACCTCGATGGACGTCCACTGGCCTCCAATGAGTTTCCCGAAGAGGAACCATGGGAATCTGAGGGTCAAAATGAGACCATAGAGATTCCACTAGACTTACTTCTGCCATTCATGAGCTCTGATGAGTATTCTTCCTCTGAA
>NW_026265028.1:16326-17054 GCF_000817695.3 Arachis duranensis | reverse complement strand
TGGCGTTTAAACGCCAGTAAGGGTAGCAGATGGGCGTTTAACGCCCAGTCTGGCACCATTCTGGGCGTTTAACGCCAGAAAAGGGCACTAGACTGGCGTTAAACGCCAGAAAAGGGCAAGGAGCTGGCGTTAAACGCCAGAAATGGGCACCAGCCCGGCGTTTAACGCCAGAAATGGCTAAAAACGCAATTTTGCTTGCCATTTGGTGCAGGGATGACTTTTCCTTGACACCTCAGGATCTGTGGACCCCACAGGATCCCCACCTACCCCACCACTCCCTCTCTCTTCTTCACCCATTCACCAATCACCTCAACACCTCTTCCCCAAAAGCCCTTCACCTATCAAATCCCATCTTTCTCTTCACCACTCACATCTATCCTTCATAAAACCCCACCTACCCCACCATTCAAATTCAAACCACTTTCCCACCCAAACCCACCCATACATGACCGAACCCTCCCTTCCCCCTCTCCTATATATACCCTCCTTCACTCCTTCATCTTCACACAACATACACACCACTTCTGCCCTTCTTGGCCGAAAACAAAGGCCATTCCCTTTCCCTTCATTTCTTCTTCTTCTACTCTCTTCTTTCTTCTTTTGCTCGAGGGCGAGCAAACCTTTTAAGTTTGGTGTGGTAAAAGCATTGCTTTTTGTTTTTCCATAACCATTTATGGCATCCAAGGCCGGAGAAACCTCTAGAAAGAGGAAAGGGAAGGCAAAAGCTT
>NW_026265028.1:3833-13485 GCF_000817695.3 Arachis duranensis | reverse complement strand
GGGGCGTTAGTGACAGATGCAAAAGAATCACTGGATTCTATTCCGACCTGATTGAGAGCTGACAGATGATTAGCCGTGCCGTGACAGGGTGCGTTGAACATTTCCACTGAGAGGATGGGAGGTAGCCACTGACAACGGTGAAACCCTTGCATAAGCTTGCCATGGAAAGGAGTAAGAAGGATTGGATGAAGACAGTAGGAAAGCAGAGAGACGGAAGGGAAGGCATCTTCATACGCTTATCTGAAGTTCCTACCAATGAATTACATAAGTATTTCTATCCTTATCTTTGTAGTTTTATTCGCATATCACCATACCCATTTGAGTTTGCCTGACTGAGATTTACAAGGTGACCATAGCTTGCTTCATACCAACAATCTCTGTGGGATCGACCCTTACTCGCGTAAGGTTTATTACTTGGACGACCCAGTACACTTGCTGGTTAGTTGTGCGAAGTTGTGTTTATGTCATGGTATTGAACACCAAGTTTTTGGTTTCATCACCGGGGATTATTTGAGTTGTGAAAAGTATTGATCACAATTTCGTGCACCACTAACCCATTTAAGATTCAAGCAATTTAGATTTCTTGTACTTTAAGTTTCTGCAATTTATATTTCTTGCAATTTAAGTTTCTGCAATTTACATTATTTGCACTTTAGGATTCAGCTCTTTTTCCTTTTGTTCTCTTTAATTTCCTGCAATTCACCCACTCCCCTTTACAATTCATGCAATTCAGTTTCAGTCAAACACAAATCACTCAAATCAACTTCTATTTGCTTTACTAAATCAACCACTAAGCTAAAATTGCTCAATCCTTCAATCCCTGTGGGATCGACCTCACTCCCGTGAGTTTTATTACTTGATGCGACCCGGTGCACTTGCCGGTGAGTTTTGTGTCAGATCATTTTCCACACATCACACATCTTGCAAATTCAACACACCCCTTGGTTTGCAGACATGTCCAACTACAAAGCAGGAAAGGTCATCCCACAAGAGTATACAAAGTAACAAGTTAAGAAGCTGTTACATGAGGCTAAGTTATTCTATTGGGATGAACCATTTCTATTCAAAAGGTGTCCAGATGGAATGATAAGAAGGTGTGTACCAGAGGTTGAGATGAGGGACATACTATGGCATTGTACAACTCAAGCTATGGTGGCCATTTTGGAGCTGAAAGAACTGCGGCAAAGATACTTCAAAGTGGGTTCTACTAGCCTTCCATCCTCAAGGATGCTAGAGACTTTGTGAGCCATTGTAATGAATGCCAAAGAACAGGAAGTTTAACAAGGAGAAATGAGATGCCTCAGGAGTTTATTTTGGAAGTGGAACTCTTTTATTTGTGGGGAATAGACTTCATGGGACCTTTTCCTCCATCCTACACATTCAAATACATTTTGGTGGCAGTAGAGTATGTTTCAAAATGGGTAGAAGCAATAGCCACCACTACATGTGATACCAACGTGGTCTTGCAATTCCTAAAGAGAAACATCTTCACAAGATTTGGAGTGCCCAAGGGACTTATAAGTGATGGGGGAAGCCACTTCTGCAACAAGCAATTAAATTCTCTTCTCCATAAATATGGAGTTACTCACAAAGTGGCCACACCCTATCACCCACAAACAAATGGGCAAGCTGAACTTGCTAACAGAGAGCTAAAGAGGATTTTGGAGAAAACTGTGGGAGTAACAAGAAAAGATTGGGTTAGGAAGCTGGATGATGCACTTTGGGCATACAGGACAGCATTCAAAATGCCCATAGAAAAATCTCCATTTCAGCTAGTGTATGGGAAAGCATGCCATCTCCCTGTGGAGCTTGAACACAAGTCCTTTTGGGCCACTAAACTTTTGAATTTAGATGCTCAAGCAGCAGGAGAAAAGATGTTACTACAACTCAATGAATTGGAGGAGTTCAGACTAGAGGCCTATGAAAATGCCAGAATATACAAGGAAAGAGCAAAAAGGTGGCATGACAAGAGGATTTCCCCAAGAACATTTGAACCAGGGCAGAAGGTGTTGCTATTCAACTCAAGACTAAAGATTTTCCCTGGGAAGCTGAGATCTAGATGGACTGGTCCATACACCATCACCAAAGTATCTCCTCATGGCTATGTGGAATTACTTGATGAAACTTCAAAATAGACCTTCACAGTCAATGGACATAGGGTGAAACTTTATCTTGGTGGTCCCTGGAGCAAGGAAGAGAGTGTGCAACTTTTAGCATGAGCAAGGAAGATGCATTGTCAAGCTAAGGACAATAAACAAGCGCTTCATGGGAGGCAACCCATGCATATGAGTTTTCTTTTATTTTTATGCTTTAGTAGTCAATAATGAGAGATTTCATCATATACATCAAAAAAAAGGGGGGAATTGAATTAGCATGTAGTGTATACAAGACACTAAGTTTGGTGTGGCCAACTTTGAAGCAAATGGAAAATTTTCATTTTGTTACAACACTTAGTCACAAGCTAAGTTTGGTGTCTTCACATACATAAAAAATGCTAGAAAAAAAGAGGAAGTGTAGTTTTTTTTATAGGAAAGTAATCCTTAGATTTTAACTTTTGTTATTATAGTCAATTTTACATTAGGATAGCATCATAATTTGTTAGCATGAGTAAAGACACTTCAAGAATCTCAAGGTTTTAGAATTTTGTTGCAGGAAAATGAAAGAAAGAAGTGATGGAGAATCTTGGAAGAGGAGTCACGGATACACACACAAGGAAAAGGAAGTCACATGAGCCTTGAATTTTGTGCATTGGAAAGAACAACTCAACATGCATTAGCTAGGAGATTCATACTTCCCATAACACAATCAAACCATTAAGGCAATCCCTCCACTCTTTAAAGAATGCCGTGACCCCCCAACAGGAACATTTACACTTACCTTGCCTTCACACCTATATATAGACCACCGAACCATCTCCATTCCTCACCCCCTTCACAATCATTTTCAAGCCTTCCTTTCTTACCTCATGAGCCTATTCCTATAAGCATCCCTCATTTCCAGTTCTTGTATGCTTGAGGACAAGCATTTCTCGAAGTTTGGTGTGAAAGATTTGGCCATCTCAATTGAAGTTCAATGGCCTCATCATCAGGAGCTAAGAAGGGGAAAGGCAAGCAACCCATGCAAGAGGAGATCACATTTGATGAGAGAATGTTCAAATCCAAAAACCATGAGCGCATCTTCAATTGGATGATAAGCAAAGACATTGTTCCGGAGGTACCTTTCAAGCTAAGAAAGGAGGAGTACCCTGAGATACAAAAAGTGATTAGAAAAAGGGGATGGGAGCTTCTCTGTAATCAACCTCAAGTTGTAAGCATGCCTCTCATTCATGAATTCTATGCCAATATCATAAAGAAAAATGAGGATGAAGAACCATATTTGAGCTATGTAAGAGGGGTGGTGGTCCGCTTCAGCCCAGACACCATCAATAGGGTGCTAATGATCAAGCCAAAACAGTTTAAGCAACCCAGCTATGAAGAGAGGGTTAAATATGACCAAAGATGTGTGGATGTGCTAAGTGATCTATGCAAAATAGGCATGGACTGGGTGTTGGATTCACAAGGACAACCACTCAAACTTAGAAGAGGTGATCTCATACCTCAAGCAAAAGGATGGCATGACATAGTGAGAAGATCATTAATCCCTACCTCAAACAACTCAGAGGTGACAATAAACAGAGCAATAATGATCCACTGCATAATGAAAGGAGGAGAGATCAATGTGGGAAAAATCATAGCCAAAAACATCGTTGACACAGCTGAAAATGTCAAACAAGATAGTTGGCTAGGATATCCTAGCACTATCTTACGCCTATGTGAAGATGTTGGGGTACCTCTTAAAGAGTTTGAAGAAACAGACATAGTGTCCGTAGGGAAGCCCATCACCAAGATAAGATTGGAGTACGTCACCACAGTCCAATTGGAAAGGCAACCTCTAGAAAAAAGAAAGAAAAGGAAAGGAGAGAGACAAGAGGAAGAGCATGAAGAAATGGAAGAATCAAGTACCTTAAACATGAATCAACTCCAAGCCGCTTTGGAAGGAATTTCTGGGCAATATTCGCAAATTCAAAGAAGTCAAGAGGA
Source organism: Arachis duranensis (assembly GCF_000817695.3). Classification (NCBI taxonomy): domain Eukaryota; kingdom Viridiplantae; phylum Streptophyta; class Magnoliopsida; order Fabales; family Fabaceae; genus Arachis; species Arachis duranensis. The sequence continues at coordinate 9,406 of NW_026265028.1, read as the reverse complement.
ACAAGCGCAACAACATAGGGACCTTTGGCAATTGATGGATCAACAAAGAGAGGTTCAAGCTCAATGGATGGATCAGCAAAGGGAATGTCAAGCGCACAGGATGGAACTACAACAAGAGTAATATACCAAGATGTATGAAGCCATCAACAATTCAACTGCTGAATATGAAAGATCCATGAATAAGGTAATACAAGAACAGGTTCAGTTGAGGAAGGAGCAAGTGCAGCAAAGGGAGCTTCTCCATAGGATGGAGGGTAGGCAAGACGCCTTGCAGAGAGACTACAATGAAAACAAACTGTTCAAAGAGGCTAGACACAGAGACAGGATTGATTATGATATATGCACCCAAGAAAAACTCAGCTACATTTGTGGAACACTCCCAGTGCTCAACCCAAAAATCCAAACATTCAATGAAGCACACAAGGTATTAGAAGAGCAGGAAATTGCAAGGGTGCAATTTAATGCTCAAAGGCTGAAGGAGAGGATGGTGAGCTCAGGGATATGGAAGAAAATAGAGGAGGACTCAACAACGAAACAACAAGGAGAAGTAAGAAGGAAGAAGAAAGAAGATCCAAAGGGCAAAGGAAAACAAGGAGAATCAAGCAAAGGAAAGGGACCCAAAGCTTAAAGGTGGTGAAGTTCTTTTAGTATTTTAATAAATAAAGAAGATGTATGTCTGAAACATGATATACCTTCTAGGAGTCTTTTATGCACTTTCATGTTTATAATATGCATTCTCATGTTTACATCATGTATCCGCATATGCTTGGAATGTATGCTTGTTTTAAGCTCTTTTGCTTGATAATGGAATAAAAGATGCAGTTTGTGAAAGAACAAAGAGAATCTAGCCTAGAGAGAATAAAGTTGTCCTACAAAAGTGTCAATATACATGCTTTCATTGAGAATGAATCAGGGCTCAAGGAATCAAAAGGATGCTTGCTTACATAAGGCTAGTTAGTAGATAACTACAAGACCCAAGAAGTTAGAAAAACTTGAATAAAGAAAACAGAGAACACAAAATGACAAGCTAGGCATCAATGACAAAATTTGGATATGTGTTTGTGGTGATTGATGTTAAGGGACATACTTGGGCTAGTAAATCCGAGGGGTGCTTCATCACCCGGTAACTTGAGTTAACTAACTCGGGATTATCGATTGAAAACTCACTTTCAAGAGTAGCTCTATAACAGAACATTTAGCAATCCAAAGAGGTGCTGGACACCACTATCCAAATAAACTCTTAAAGTTATATGCCTGTGATTGAATGTGTTAAGGAGAGAGGCTTGAGTTAGTAAATCTTTAAGAGTGTTTCAACACTCAACAACTTAAACCAACTGGTTTGGGATTGCTGATTGAAAGCTTATGCTAAAGAGGTGCCTTAAGACAAGATTTTTAGCTCAATTGAAACAAAGAAAAAAAGAAAAAAAAGGAAAAAAAAGGGTCTAGTGAAGCTAACTAGTTTAGCAGTAAAGCAAGCATTTCACTAAAGAAGTTGAAGAAGCCTTGATCATTTGCATTGAACAAAGGATTGCACAAATGAAGAAAACAATCTTTGTTGAAAGAAATGCCTCTCTGTTAGGATAGTGAATTCCTGCATCTTAAATTTTGTTATCCAATCCTTTTATCTCTTGCTTGAGGACAAGCAACATTTTAAGTTTGGTGTTGTGATGCATTCGCATATTTGCTATTTTAACTAGTTAGTTTAGTTGGTTTTAGCTTAATTTCATTTATTATCACTAGAATAAACAAGCAATTTTGTGAGTTTTCTCTACATGCATTCATGAACCAAGAACTAGGTGAAATTTGACATAATTCATGCAAATGATTTAAGAAGTTTATAAACAAGTTGATATGAATGATTCTCTTGAAATTCATTACATGAGATGGCAAAACTTTGAGGAAGATTCTTTGGTTCATGTTAGGTGATGAAGAAAGAAGGTAATGGAGCAAGAAGGCTTGAAGATATATCAATATTGGCAAGGAAACAGAGGAAGCAAGTTGCCAACTCCAGAGTGTTTGTGGGCAAGGCCAGGAAGCTTGAAACAGAGCCACAAAGTGAGGATCGAGGGCGTTGCCAGGCAGGGAATGAACTGGCGTGCTCCTTGGCAACGCCCATAATAATGGCTAAGCCAAGAATTTTGGCTAGAGGAGCTCACTAGCACATTGGAGAGGGCGTGTTTCTTGGCAACGCCAGCAACAACGCTGGCCACTTCAAGCACCCCTAGAGAAGGCTCGAGAGCGTTGCCCAGTGAGGGATGAACTGGCGTGTTCATCAACAACGCCAGTAACAACGCTGGTCCCCTGCAAGGTGGCTATGGAAAATGATCTTGGGCATTGCCAACTTGATGTTAAATGTGCGCGTTCCTTAGCAACGCAAGACCAAGAAATTGAGCCAAGGAGAGCTCGAAGGCGTTGTTGCCTTGAAGTTGAAGTGGCGTGTCCATCAATAATGCCAGCAACAACGCCAAGGCTAGGAACTTGGGCCAAGGGAGGATTGAACGTTGCTAGTGGCGTGTTTGACAATAATTTCAACAACAACTCCAACCAAGACAGCCTGACCTCACCCTCTTCAAGGATGTATAACTTGAGCTACAGAGATCCAATTTGAATGATTCTAGTTGCGTTGGAAAGCTGACATTCAGAGCTTTCCAACGATATATAATTATTCATAGTGAAGCATGAAATGAAAGCTCGAATTAGAGTCATCTTTAGGCCCCAAAAACAAGGAAATGAGGTTGAGATTCAAGGAAGTGTGAATGAGCCAAGATAGGGGGTCGAACACGTTGCCAAGGCCAAGATGAACTGACGTGTTCCTTGGAAACTTCAGCCACAATGCCCAGGCCAAGAAATTTGGGCTAGAGGAGTTATTGAGCGCGTTATTGGTGGCATGTTTGGCAAAAACGCCCAACCAAGGCAGCCTGACCTTGCCCTCTTTAATGGAACATAACTTGAGCTAGGAAGGTCCAAATGAGATGATTCTAGTGGCATTAGAAAGTAGACATCAAGAGCTTTCCAATGATATATGATAGTTTATATTGGAGCAAAGGATTGAAGCTCAAAGTTTAGGCAACATCAAGCATAAAAAGTGAAGTAAGAATGAAGAACAAGCAAGTGTTTGGCAACAACTTGGGCAACAACTTGGGCAACAACGCCCAAGCACCATGTCCCACTCCCAGGAAAATGCCTTGCACATTGCCAACGTGCACCAAGGCTGGCGTGTTTGCCAATAACGCCAGGCCATTGGGCCAAAGTAGTGAAAATGAGCCCTGTTTCCTCTGTTTGACAAGAATTCTTTCATGAAGCAAAATCAACAAGAGCAAGGCCCAAAATTGCTAACCCAAAAGGAGAATTCAAGGAGTTTTAGGAATAGTATAAATGGAGAATAGTTTTGTACTTTGAGGGAGTCTTAGACACTTTTACATATTACATGATAGTAGTTACTTTTACTAGCTTTTCACTCGGATTGATGCTACACTCCCAATTGGGAAGCATAGCAGGGAGGTAGTTTTCTTTGGCAATTTTTGAATTTCAGTTTTCAAGAACTTCTTCTTCATTCTTCATTACTCTTCTCTACTCAATTTGAATGTTTACTCTTGCACTTGTTGAATTTAGAGCTATGATTCACTAAACCCCATTTTCATTAGGGGGAGGAGCTCTGCTCATTTGAATGGGTTGATAACTTTTCTTTTCCTTCTCAATTCAAGTGGTTCATCTAAGAGGAAACTCTTGTTCTTCACAGATTCAATCAACATCGAGAGAGGAATTGAATCTATATGAATTATGTGGTGAACTTGAGAAAGGAGCTACATAATTCAGTTTAGAGTTCATCCTTTCATGATTTCCTTAATCAATACACTTTGGTTGGTATGTGAGATGTAACCACCCTTGGTTGAGATTTTGGAAGTTGTGTGGCTTGGATTAGAAATTGAACTTCATCTCTTCTCATGAACAATTAGATCACGAGAGTGGCAATTGGTTGTGTTGAGAGAAATTGAGTTACCAAGAGATTGGGACTCAATTACCCTACAATTTGCCATGGATCTATACCCATGATTGAGAAGGAATTGATCAACATCAATTCATGAAAATTTGCATCTCTGATCCCTAATGATCCTTTCCATCATTAATTCTCATTGCTTTTTCTCTTTAGTTCTTTGAATACCCATTACCCAATTCCTTCTTACATTCTTGCAATTTATTATTCTTGTCATTTACATTCTATTTCTCTAGTTCTTACAATTTACTCTTCTACTCTTTAAATTTCTGCAACCTTTACTTTCTTGCTGTTTATTTTCCATATCATTTAAGTTTCTTGCACTTTAAGTTTCAGTTATTCACTTTCATTTTCTTTCTCTATTCTAGTTCTTTAAATTCCTTACCATTTAAATTTTTGTAATTATATTCAAAAATCACAAATCTCATGAAATCAAAACCATGTTTGCTTGACTAAATCTACCATTTAACTAAAGTTGCTTAATCTACCAATCTCCGTGGGATCGACCTCACTCTTCGTGAGTTTTATTACTTGATACGACCCAGTATACTTGCCGGTTATACGTGAGAATTACAAATCTAAATTTTCGCGTATCAACTTGTTCACAAATTAAGAATAAATTAATTTTAAAAATTTAAAAATAAAAAATTTATTTTTATAAAATTTTTTATTTTTTTAAAAATATTTTTTATTTTTTATCTCCGGATAATGCTACACCCAGATAGTTGACTTTTTTTTTTGCTACACTTGTTCTCAAATTAAGAATAAATTAATTTAAAAAATAAAAAATTTTAATTTTTTTATTTTTTGAATATTTTTAGAATTTTTTATTTTTTTACAATTAGAAAAAAATATTTTTTATTTTAAAAATTTAAAAAAATAATAAATTTACAGATCTATTGTTTTTTAGATATTGCTAGACTTTATTTTAATTTTATTATTTAAATAAAAAGCATTAAATAATATAATTTAAAAATTCAAAAATAAAAAATTTAGTTTTTTAAAATTTTTAATTTTTTTTAAAATATTTTTATTTTTTTATCACCGGATAATGCTACACCAAGATAGTTGACTTTTTTTGCTACACTTGTTCTCAAATTAAGAATAAATTAAATTAAAAAATTAAAAAATTTATTATTTTGGATATTTTTTGAATTTTTTAATTTTTACAATTAGATAAAAATATTTTTAATAAATTTATAGATCTGTTCTTTAGTAGATATTATTTGACTTTATTTTATTTTTCTTATTTAAATAAAAAACATTAAACAATATAATTTAAAAATTCAAAAATAAAAAATTTAGTTATTTAAAATTTTTTATTTTTTAATCACCGAATAATGCTACACCTAGACAGTTGACTTTTTTTCGCTGCACTTGTTCACAAATTAAGAATAAATTAATTTTAAAAATTTAAAATTTTAATTTTTTTTATTTTTTGGATATTTTTGGAATTTTATATTTTTTTACAACTAGAGAAAAAATTTTAGTTTAAAATTTTAAAAAAATAATAAAGTTACAAATCTGTTGTTTACTAGATATTGCTGGACTTTATTTTTTTTATTATTTAAAGAAATAA
>NW_026265028.1:2283-3712 GCF_000817695.3 Arachis duranensis | reverse complement strand
TTTTTTGTTTACTTGATATTGCTGGACTTTATTTTATTTTTTTATTTAAAAAAAATTTAATCTTATAATTTAAAAATTAGAAATTAAGAAATTTAGTTTTTTTTTTTAATTTTTATTTTTTTAAAATATTTTTGTTATTTTTTTATTTACCGGATAATGCTACACCCGACAGTTGACTAAATTAATTTTAAAAATCTAAAAATTTTCAATTTTTTAAATATTGTTGGAATTTTTTATTTTTCAACCATTAGAAAAAAAATATTTTTTGCTTTAAAAATTGAAAATTAATAATAATGTTTACATATCTGTTGCTTACTGGATATTGTTAGACTTTATTTTATTTTTCTAATTAAATAAAAAACATTAAATAATATAATTTAAAAATTCAAAAATAAAAAATTTATTTTTTTAAAATTTTAATTTTTTTAAAAATACTTTTTATTTTTTTATCACCAGATAATGCTACACCAAGATAGTTGACTTTTTTTTGCTGCACTTTTCTCAAAGTAAGAATAAATTAATTTAAAAAATTTAAAAATTTAATTTTTTTATTTTTTGGATATTTTTGAAATTTTTATTTTTTTACAATTTGAAAAAATATTTTTTTAGTTTAAAAATTAAAAAAATATAATAAATTTACAGATCTGTTTTTTATTAGATATTTTAAGACTTTATTTTATTTTTCTTAATTACATAAAAAAACATTAAATAATATAATTTAAAAATTCAGAAATGAATAAACTTAGTTTTTTAAAATTTTTAATTTTTTTATTCACCAGATAATGCTAGACACACACACTTGACTTTTTTTGCTTCACTTGTTCACAAATTAAGAATTAATTAATTTAAAAAATTAAATATTTTTATTTTTTTTATTTTTTGCATATCTTTGGAGTTTTTTTTTGTTTTTACAATTAGAAAAAGATATTTTTTAGTTTAAAAATTTTAAAAAAATAATAAATTTACAGATCTGTTGTTTATTAGATAGTGCTAGACTTTATTTTAATTTTATTATTTAAATGAAAAACATTTAATAATATAATTTAAAATTCAAAAATAAAAAATTTAGTTTTATAAAATTTTTTATTTTTTTATTCACCGGATAATGCTACACTCTGACAGTTGACTTTTTTTGCTGCACTTGTTCACAAATGAAGAATAAATTAATTTTAAAAATTTAATTTTTTAATTTTTTTGGTTATTTTTGGAATTTTTTATTTTTTTACAACTTGAAAAAATTTAGTTTAAAATTTAAAAAAATAATAAAGTTACAGATCTGTTGTTTACTAGATATTGCTGGACTTTATTTTTTTATTATTTAAATAAAAACTATTTAATAATATAATTTAAAAATTCAAAAATAAAGAAGTTAGTTTTTTAAAATTTTTCGTTTTTTAAAAATATTTTTTATTTTTTTATTCCCCGAATA
>NW_026265028.1:0-986 GCF_000817695.3 Arachis duranensis | reverse complement strand
TAATAAAGTTACAGATCTGTTGTTTACTAGATATTGCTAGACTTTATTTTTTTATTATTTAAATAAAAAACATTAAATAATATAATTTAAAAATTCAAAAATAAAAAATTTAGTTTTTTAAAATTTTAAATTTTTTAAAAATATTTTTTATTTTTTTATCACCAGATAACACTACACCAAGATAGTTGATTTTTTTGCTGCACTTGTTCTCAAACTAAGAATAAATTAATTTAAAAAATTTAAAAAATTTAATTTTTTTATTTTTTGGATATTTTTGGAATTTTTATTTTTTTACAATTTGAAAAAATATTTTTTTAGTTTAAAATTAAAAAAATATAATAAATTTACATATCTGTTTTTTATTAGATATTGTAAGACTTTATTTTATTTTTCTTATTTAAATAAAAAAAAAATAAATAATATAATTTAAAAATTCAGAAATTAAAAACTTAGTTTTTTAAAATTTTTAATTTTTTTATTCACCAAATAATGCTAGACACACACAATTGACTTTTTTTGCTTCACTTGTTCACAAATTAAGAATTAATTAATTAAAAATATTAAATATTTTTATTTTTTTATTTTTTGGATATCTTTGGAATTTTTTATGTTTTTACAATTAGAAAAAGATATTTTTTAGTTTAAAAATTAAAAAAAAAAATAAATTTACAAGATTATCCAGTATAAAAGATTGAAAAATCATCGCAAACCTCTGTTTTTTATTATCTTCAGTTTAACACTAATATATAAATATTATTAAAAAAATTCTAAATAAAACAAATTCGGAATCCATAGAAAAAAAATTAGTCTATCCATAATAGAAGAGGAGATGAGATCATATGAAAAATGTAACTGATGAGCGGATAATTTGTACGCTTTTTGGCATTGTTTTTAGTATGTTTTTGGTATAATCTAGTTATTTTTTAGTATATTTTTATTAGTTTTTAGTTAAAATTCACTTTTCTGGACTTTACTATGAGTTTGTG
>NW_026265027.1:43439-45046 GCF_000817695.3 Arachis duranensis | reverse complement strand
AATTCATTAAGTGTAATTTGTGATGGTGGATTGCTTGAGACGCTAACTTTTGTATTAATTGAGTTTTTTGGTGTGTATGTAGTTGTATCATTTTGTTTTAGTTTATTTTCTTTGAATTGAATTTCAATCACAACATCACACATTCTAAAACTTTTCTTTTGCACAAACCGTCACATTACATCAATTCTTGAATTTCCAAAGTGATTATTGAACTTCTTGTTGCTTGTCTACTTATTTGTAGCTTGCAATTATTTTGAAATCACTTTAGGTACACTAATTGAGTTGAAATTGAACTTTGATTGAAGTAATGTGGCATAGTGCTTTCAGTTCTCCAATGTGTGAATTTTAAACTGCCGGCAAACTTAGAATTCACATATTGCTTTTCTTCATGTCACAAACGCATAATTTCAACTTATTTTAGTGTATTCAACCTCACTCTCCTTGTTTGAATTAATTTTTGATTTAAGTGTTGCTTTGCTTTACTCATCTTGCTTGTGTCACTCGTGTTTATATTTTAACATATTCTCTTTTACATTTTTTAGGATGAGTCATCGTAAGCAACAAAAAAAGTAAAAGAAGCGAAGCGATGGACATGGATGCGGAGAATACCACTATGAAGAGCATGATTAGGGAAGCACCAGCTCCTTTTGGTTCAAGTTAGCGCACAGAGGACTGTGCAGAATTCAAGTGTGGGGAGGCTTACAGCCGCAGTTTGGTCGTATTAACACTTTTTCCAATCACTTTAGTATTTTTTTTATGATTTTTAAATCTTTTGTTAGTTATTTTGGTTATTTTGAGTTCTCTTCTACTTCATTTGCATTTTTCTTGGTTGTATATAATTTAGAGCTTTATTTGCATCTTTTACTAGCATGGTTTGTAAATATATTTTTATTATTTTTATTGTGATTGGATGAATGTGGATAATAGGACTTTGGTATTTTTCCTATATGCATGTAATGATTTGGAATGATAGAAAATAGGAAAAATAATTTAGAATTTTAATTTTCATCCATCTCTTTGAAAAAAAAATTCCTTTTAAGCAACTTGGTTAGAATAATTAAACAACAAAATTATTGAGAGCAACTAAGGATACGAGCACCAAAATCATTAGGGATCATGCAACAAAGGCAAGGAAGAGACATAGAGGAGCTCAAAAAGCACCATTGGTTCTTAAAGAAGAAAGCGCCACCATCACTAAGGTGGACTCATTCCTTGTTCTTATTTTTCTGTTTTTCAATTTTTATGTTATATGTTCATCTATGTTTTGTGTCTCTACTTCATGATCATTAGTAGTTAGTAACTATGTCTTAAAGTTATGAATAATTCCATGAATCCTTCACCTCTCTTAAATGAAAAATGTTTTTAATTCAAAAGAATAAGAAGTACATAAATTTCGAAAATTGTCCTTGAATTTAGTTTAATTATATTGATGTGGTGACAATACTTTTTGTTATTCTGAATGAATGCTTAAACAGTGCATATTTTTTATCTTGTTGTTTATGAATGTTAAAATTGTTGGTTCTTGAAAGAATGATGAACAAAGAGAATTGTTATTGATAATCTAAAAAATCATGAAATTGATTCTTGAAGCAAGAAAAAGCAGTGAA
>NW_026265027.1:35210-43104 GCF_000817695.3 Arachis duranensis | reverse complement strand
ACTAGGAGAATCAATAACACTATCTAAAATTCTGAGTTCCTATAGATGCCAATCATTCTAAACTTCAAAGGATAAAGTGAGATGCTAAAACTGTTTAGAAGCAAAAAGCTACAAGTCCTGCTCATCTAATTAGAATTAATATTCAATGATATTTTGAGATTTATAGTATATTCTCTTCTTTTTATCCTAATTAATTTTCAGTTGCTTGGGGACAAGCAACAATTTAAGTTTGGTGTTGTGATGAGCGGATAATTTATACGCTTTTTGACATTGTTTTTAGGTAGTTTTTAGTATGATCTAGTTACTTTTAGGGATGTTTTCATTAGTTTTTATGTTAAATTCACATTTCTTTACTTTACTATGAGTTTGTGTGTTTTTCTGTGATTTCAGGTATTTTCTGGCTGAAATTGAGGGACCTGAGCAAAACTCTGATAAAGAGGCTGACAAAGGACTGCTGATGCTGTTGGAATCTGACCTCCCTGCACTCGAAATGGATTTTCTGGAGCTACAGAACTCCAAATGGCGCGCTCTCAACGGCATTGAAAATTTGACATTCAGAGCTTTCTAGCAATATATAATAGTCCATACCTTGTTTGAGAATTGACGACGTGAACTGGCGCTCAACGCCAGTTTCATGTTGCTGTATGGAGTCAAACGCCAGAAACACGTCACGAACCACGCCCAAAACACGTTACAACTTGGCGTTCAACTCCAAAAGAAGCCTCAGCTCGTGGATAGATCAAACTCAGCTCAAACATACACCAAGTGGGCCCTAGAAGTGGATTTATGCATCAATTACATACTCTTGTAAACCCTAGTAGCTAGTCTAGTATAAATAGGATAGTTTACTATTGTATTAGACATTTTGGGACGTTTAGTTCTCAGATCATGGGGGCTGGCCATTCGGCCATGCCTGGACCTTTCACTTATGTATTTTCAACGGTCGAGTTTCTACACACCATAGATTAAGGGTGTGGAGCTCTGCTATACCTCAAGTTTTAATGTAATTACTATTATTTTCTATCCAATTCGATTTATTCCTGTTCTAAGATATTCGTTGTACTTCAACTTGATGAATGTGTTGATCCGTGACCCTCATCATCATTCTCACCTATGAACGCGCGTGATTGACAACCACTTCTGTTCTACCTTAGACCGGGCGCATATCTCTTGGATTCCTTAATCAGAATCTTCGTGGTATAAGGTAGAATTGATGGCGGCATTCATGGGAATCTGGAAAGTCTAACCTTGTCTGTGGTATTCCGAGTAGGATTCCGGGATTGAATGACTGTGACGAGCTTCAAACTCTTGAAGGTTGGGCGTTAGTGACAGACGCAAAAGAATCACGGGATTCTATTCCAACCTGATTGAGAACCGACAGATGATTAGCCGTGCTGTGACAGAGCATTTGGACCATTTTCACTGAGAGGATGGGATGTAGCCATTGACAATGGGATCTAGCCATTGACAACAGTGATGCCCTACATACAGCTTGCCATGGAAAGGAGTAAGAAGGATTGGACGAAAGTAGTAGAAAAGCAGAGATTCAACAGGGACAAGCATCTCCATACGCCTATCTGAAATTCCCACCATTAATTTACATAAGTATTTCTATCCTATTTTATTTATCTTTTAATTATCTAATCCAATCACATTTGAATCAGCCTGACTGAGATCTACAAGATGACCATAGCTTGCTTTATACCAACAATCTCTGTGGGATCAACCCTTACTCACGTAATGTTTATTACTTGGACGACCTAGTACACTTGCTGGTTAGTTGAGCAAAGTTGTGGAAAGAAAGTGCTGAGTTAATAGATGCACATACCAAAGAGCCATTATTGATGATCACAATTTCGTCCACTAGGGCCTCTAGCCTAAGTCTTCACACCACATTACATTTTAGATACAGAAAACTGAGACCATACCTTAGCCAATTTCCCAAACTCAATCAGAGCACTTCCAAACCACTTGTCCACAAGCTCTCAAGCTCTCAATACCTCAAGAACAGATTTTTGCACACTAAATCACTTTTTCAAGCTTTCCAAAATCTTAATCAAGCTCTAATATTCACATACATACAACCGAAGTCACAATTATCATACCCAAACACAACATCTTAATACCCAAACATCATAGAATAAAAAATTACACTAGGGTTGAGAATCTTACCACACCCAAGGTTCAAGGAGACAAGATTAATCTTCTCCTTCAAAAGAGTTGGGTCCTATAACATCAAAGAGCCTAAAATCTCATCACATTTCTCCACAAAACTCAAAATTTAGAGATGAAGAACTGAAATGATTTTGTGGCTTACCTCAAGAATAAAGTAGTGCATTTTGTAGAGCTCTTTGCGGTGAACGTGTGCTCACAAACGGTGCGGCAATTGGAGCTCTAGATCAAAAGTTATGGTGGTTTGAAGATCAACCAAGGGAGAGAACTTGAGAGAGTGTTCTTCCCTTCCCTTTCAACATTTCAGCGTGAATGAGATCTTAGAGAGGAGAGAGAGTGCTATTTTAGGGTTTATTAGGTTTAGTTATGTTAGGCCAAGGGTCCAATATAGGTCCGGTTGGCCCGGTTTGGCCCGTTCGGTCCAATCTTGGTCCGATTTCTATAAAATTGGTATCGAAATTCTCATCTCAATCTCCACTATCATATTAAGCCATTAGGCAGCATTTTGTGTAGAATCAGAGTGTGAGTTATACCTGGGTGCTCCAGTGTATTTATAGCAGTGTGGAGTGCCCTTCCTTTGAGATAAGATAGTTATCTTATCTTATCTTTTTAGGGGAACTGCCTTATCTTTCTTGGCTTTGCCGCCTTTAGAATCAGTGGCGTTCCTTTGTTTGGGCCTGCTTGGGCCTCTATGGTGATTTGGCCGAACTCTTTTAGAAGAGGTCAGTGGTGACCCAACCTGAAGAGGTCGGTCACTTGTGTCTTTGGTCAGAACGGGTTGTACAGCTCGACCCAGGGTATGAATACTAAGCATAGACTACATCGTAGTCGATGTGAGCTCTGCATACAATGTCCTCATAGGTCGGACAATGCTAAACCAGCTTGTCGTAGTGGTCTCCACTCCGCACCTATGCATGAAGTTCCCAACTCTAGATGGGATCACCACCATAAAGGGAGACCAAAAACTCGTGCGACGTTGTTACAACGAAAGTCTGAACCTTAAAGGCGACCACAGAGGAAATGAAACCAATAGTATAGAACTTGGGAAGGCGACCCCAGAGGAAATGAAACCAATACTATAGAACTCGGAAGAATCTGAGCTCGCGAAGAACTCCGCCCTCAACCGGAAGGTACATGTCCTAAAGAATCTGCTAACAAAGCTCCTAAAGGACCTCTTTGCATGGTAGAGTAATTAGTGACTCTTGAGTTATCTAATTCCTTTGTTGATTGATAATTAGAATTTGCTAATTGATTTGAATGCCTCTAAAGCTAGTCTTTCCTTTTGGAGTTGATTAGGACTTGAGAAATTAAATTGATTCATCCACTTGACTTTCCTCCATGGTTAGAGGTTAACTAGGTGGGAGCAATGGACAATTTATTGTCACAATTAGAGAGGGTAATTAGGATAGGACTTCTAATTCTCATACCTTACCAAGAGCTTCTTAGTTGTTAGTTTATTTTCTTTGCCATTTATATTTCTTGTCGAAAATCTCAAAAACCCCAAACATACCTCATAACCAATAACAAGACACTTTATTGCAATTCCTATGGAGAACGACCCGAGGTTTAAATACTTCGGTTTATAGATTTTAGGGGTTTGTTACTTGTGACAAACAAATTTTTGTATGAAAGGATTATTGATTGGTTTATAAACTATACTTGCAACGAGATCTTATTAGAGAAATTCTATACCGTCGAAAATTCCTATCATCAAAATGGCGCCGTTGCCGAGGAATTACAATGGTGTTATGTTATTGGTTATTGTTCATATGTGAATATTGTGAATAGTTTGCTTGTTTGATTTAGTAGCTAGATTTTATCCCCTTGTTTTTGTGCCTTTTATTTTTTGTCTTTGCTATCATGAATTCTCACTTTGGCTATGAGTTTGGTTCTAATTGTGTTGTAAAAAATGTGAACTTCAATGACCATATGCATCAAGGATGGAACCCACAAAGATGTGAGGAGCCTCAACGAATTGATCACTCCTATTGGCAACAACCTCCAGATACTTATAGGTATAATCACCATCCTAATGCTTGTCAATTCAATGGCTATGGTGAATCCTTTTATGATAATCAAGTACCGCAACCATATTCTTATGAATCTTACCCTCAACATGACTATCAACCATGCTCACAAGCCCCATTTTACCAAGCACTTTCTTGTGACCCATATCCATCATATGACTAATCACCCATGCCATTTCTTTGTGACCGTTATGAGCAAGAATATTTAGAACCACCACAAACCTATCATGATTACTACCAAGAACCACCTCAATGCGCACCATCTCCATACCCTCACCAAGAAGAACCACCTTCCTACTATGAACCCTCTCTCCAAAATGATAAACCCTCTTATCCACTCCACGCCCCAATAGATGACTATCTCATATTGCTACTTCAAGGACAAGAGGATATACAAAGGAACACCTTAGAGTTTGTGACTAATTTGACTAAGGTAATGCCTACTTTAGCCTACCAATGCTTGAACACTCAAGGTGCTTCCATAGCCACATGTGAAGAATCAATTGAAGAGCATAGCATGAAGGAGAGATTGAAAACTCCGGTGGAAAAAGAGGGATGTTATTTTGTATTGGAGCAACTAGAGAAAGCCATGATTGTTAAAGAAAAGGAAGAAGTGGTCGAAGATTTAGGAGATGTTGAAAGTCCATGGGAATGTAGCATCATGGAGCACTCTTCCAAGAAGCTTGATATTGATGTTGAGGAGGGTGCACAACCTCCAAGGCATATCATTGTTGGAGACATGGAAGAGGTTTACCAAGAGATGGATTCAATCCTGGATGAATTTCTATCAACAATTGAATCCTCTCCCATTGGACATGAAGTTGAAATTATAGAAGAATGTGCACAACCTCCCATACCCTTGGTGAGCAATGACGAAGGGAATGAATCGAAAGAGAGCTACCAAAGGGAAAATGATGAAATTGAAGAAGCTTGCGAAGAGGTGGAGATAGTCAAGGAAGAGCACAAAGGAGTGGAGCTTGCAAGATCATTGGGACCACTCCTTCCTAAGTCACCATCCTACACAACATTCAAGTGGGTAAAATTCTTATCCCTAAGCTTTACTTTCTCACTTGAATATGGTTTGATTGAAAATGATGGTCAACTTAGAGCTCTTTGTGGAGTCAAGAATAGGAAAGGGTTGTGTAGTGGTTGGAAACATCATTCTAAGCTCATGACGGTTGCATGCTCAAATTTCAAGAGCAATGGTTTGTGTGGAACCGAATTGCATGGGTCTAGGAGAATGTTTGGTTGCCTAAATGAGAATTCACAAACCTTGTCACCCGGATCTAACGATGGTAATCAACAACAAGATGGGTGCAAGAACAAGGTTTGGGACCCCGGAATTCAATTCTACAATCAACACTCTTGGGGTCTTGTTACTTGCTCAAGCTTACCTGAAGGCTTTATGCGCAAAGTTTGGGATCCCAGTGGTCATTGGAAATGCAAATAATGGTGGGAATTCAAGGATGAATTCAAGCATAAGCCACCATAGCAAGGACCTGACCAAATGTCCAACTTAAGGACTTTAAATAAAAGTGCTAGGTGGGAGACACCCCACCATGGTAAGTTCTTTTCGTTTTTCCCTTTTGTACATATTGGTAGAATTAGTTTAATTTCATGTTTTGATTAGTTTGTTGAGTGTATCTGATAGTTTAGTATGTTAAATAAGGTTCTAAGGTGTTTTGCTAGTTGCTTGGAGGTTTAGAATGCTTAGATTGGAGCAAAAACATAGAAAAATTTTGAAAAATAGAGCACCATCCACGCATACGCACACTATGCGTGTACACGTGTATAAAGCATTTTCGCCTACCCACGCGGACGCGCCATACACGCGTACGCGTGGATTGAGAAATTCCACCTTCTATACATTAACCCGATAGTTGTGCCTACGCTGCGTGTTGTAGCCTGAATAGCCATCCAAAAAGCAGTAATAATCATGACCTGCTAGTCTTTCTAGCATCTGGTCTATGAATGGTAAAGGAAAACGATCCTTTCTGGTGGCTGTATTGAGTCTTCTGTAGTCAATACACATGCGCCACCCTGTAACTATTCTTGTAGGAACCAGTTCATTCTTTTCATTATGAACTACTGTCATGCCTCCCTTCTTGGGGACGACTTAGACAGGGCTCACCCAGGGGCTATCAGAAATTGGATAAATAATCCCAGCCTCTAGTAATTTAGTGACCTCTTTCTGCACCACTTCCTTCATGGCTAGATTCATCCGCCTTTGTGGTTAAACCACTGGCTTAGAATTATCCTCCAAGAGGATCTTGTGCATGCATCTGGCTAGGCTAATGCCCTTAAGATCACTTATGGACCATCCAAGAGCTGTCTTGTGTGTCCTTAGCACCTGAAGTAGTGCTTTCTCTTCCTGTGGCTCTAAGGCAAAGCTTATTAACACAGCAAAAGTACCATCCTCTCCCAGAAATGCATATTTTAGGGAGGGTAGTAATGGTTTAAGCTCAAATTTAGGAGGCTTCTTATCTTCTTGAGGAGTTGTCAGAGGTGCTTCTGTTTTCTCTGGTTCCTCCAGATCAGGCTGAACATCTTTAAAGATGTCCTCTAGCTCTGATTCGAGACTTTCAGCCATATTGATCTCCTTTACCATGGAGTCAATAATATCAATACTCATGCAGTCGCTTGATGTGTCTGGATGCTGCATAGCTTTGACAACATTTAACTTAAACTCATCCTCATTGACTCTCAGGGTTAATTCCCCTTTTTGAATATTAATGAGGGTTCGTCCATATACTAGGAAAGATCTTCCTAGAATGAGAGTTGCACTCTTGTGCTCCTCCATTTCCAGCACTACAAAGTCAGTGGGTAAGGCAAATGGCCCAACCTTGACAATCATTTCCTCAATTACGCTTGACGGATATTTAATTAAGCCATCAGTAAGTTGAAGACAGATCTGGGTTGGTTTGACCTCTTCAGTCAAGCCAAGCTTTCTGATAGTGGATGCAGGAACTAGGTTGATACTTGCCCCAATATCCATAGAGCTGTCTTGGTACAATTACCCTCTAATGTGCACGGTATCGTAAAGCTTCCAGGATCCTTAAGCTTCTTTGGTAAGCTTTTGAGAATGACTGCACTGCATTCTTCAGTGAGGAAAACATTTTCAGTTTCTCTCCAATCCTTCTTATGGCTTAAGATCTCTTTCATGAACTTAGCATAAGAGGGTATTTGCTCAAGTGCCTCTGCAAACGAAATCTTTATTTCTGATGCCAAGGCATCTTAGGCTAGTTTCACTAGCATTTTCTGTTAGTTTTAGTTGTTTTATGCATTTTCTTGAGCTTAAAGTAACCAAGAATGGTTAAATGAACAACAAGCAATGAATCATCCAAACATTATGATTTTGATGCAAATTCCATGAGTTTTTAGTGTTATTACTTGAATGCCATGAATGGATGATTTCTCATGAAATTTTGCAAGACTTTGATGCAATTGTTTGGATGATTTCAGGGAAGAAGAGGTTAGGCAAGGAAGCAACAAAGATCAATAAAGGAAGTTTAAGAATCAAATGGGACGTTTAAGCTCCAGTTTAAGGTTAAATTGGAGCTTAAACGCCAAAATCATGAGAAGAGAGGAAATGCTGTAACTGGCGTTTAACCTCCAGTTTGACCTCAAACTGGAAGTTAAACGCCAGAATGAGAAAGGGCACTAAGAAGCATTCCACGTTTAACCTCCAGTTTGAC
>NW_026265027.1:29254-31393 GCF_000817695.3 Arachis duranensis | reverse complement strand
TTGAAGGAAGTCTCAGAAGAAGAAGGAATCAGACCCTCAGAAAAAGAGCCAGAAATCTTGAAAGAAAGTGTGGAAGAAGCTAAGCAGGAAAGTGAAATGGAGCAAGCCAAAGAATTGCAAAAGGAAGGCATGCTGGGAACATACCAACCAAAAGCACCATTTCCTCAGAGGTTAGGAGGAGGTGAAAAAGGGAAAACATATTCAAGGTTTTTAGAGACATTTAAGTCTCTCCATATCAATATTCCCTTTCTTGAGATTTTCCAGCAGATGCCTACACATATCAAGTACTTGAAGGAATTGCTGAGCAAGAAAAGAGTTTTGAAGGGAGGACAAACTGTAATCATGAACAAAGAATGCAGTGCACTCATCAAGAAGGATATGATCTCTAAGAAAGCAGATCCAGGAAGTTTTCATATTCCTTGCATCATAGGGGAAACAACAATTGACAGAGGATTCTGTGATCTAGGAGCTAGCATAAATGTGATGCCTGTGACTCTTATGAGGAAGCTACAACTGAATGAGGTGAGGTCCACTGATGTAATCATACAACTGGCTGAAAAAACTCAAAAGCAAGCTGAAGGGGTAGTTGAGAATGTGCTGGTGAAAGTGGGAAATTATTTCTTCCCCACAGACTTTGTCATTTTGGACATGGAGGAAAGCTATCTACACCCTATCATTTTGGGAAGGCCATTTCTAGTCACTGCTAGAGCGCTCATAGATGTAGAACAAGGAGAGCTAATTTTGAGAATACAGGATGAACAACTCATTTTCCATGTTTTCAAACCTACATCTGAGCCTGAACCAGAACCTGAAAAGCCTAAGGATGATTATAGCAATATGTGTTTGGAGGAGAGCAATCTAGCAACTGGAACTCTAAAACAATCCTTTGAAGGCAAACAAGAAGTGCAGGAGCTAAAGCCACAAGAATCAATAGAAACAGATCAGCAGGGTCCTCCTAGCATAAGGGTCAATGAAGAAATCTTTCAGAGAGAGGGAAGAATTGTAAAGAAGTTGCCAAGAGGGTGGAGAAACAAGAAAATTCCCACTGAAGGCTTCTCTCTGGGAGATAAAGTGATACTAAGTCATTATTTGCCAATTCCACCTGGCCTCAAACCCATTCCTTCCCAACTCCCTCAAGTGTTCACAATCAGGAAAGTTCTTTCAATGGAACATTTGGAAATCATGAAGGAATCAAATGGGGATGTTTCCATAGTGAGAGGAGAAGACATCAAGCACTACAATCCACCCTAACAAGGGACAACCGTCAAGCTAATGACGTTAAAGAAGCGCTTGTTGGGAGGCAACCCAACCTGAGGTAACACTCTTTTGCTGTGTCTTTTATTTGTTTCAATAAAGGGTAAAGTAGTTTCTGTGCATTGCAAAGAATTAAGTTTGGTGTTTCACACCAAACAATGAATTTGTGGATCAATAATTCAAAGGAGAATGTGTAACTCTAAGTTTGGTGTTCCACCGTAAAGATCAATTGAACACAACAACCTTTGAATTATATGAAAGGAATAACCATTCTAAGCAATCACAGAAATGCTTAAAATCCTTAGCAGCAACTTCACGCCAAGGAGAATTCAAGAATTCAAAGAACAGAGGAGTAAGTAGGAGATTAAGTTTGGTGTTCACACACCAACTTAAGACTCAGACACTTGCCCATACATCATTGAGCTAACCACTCAAGTGCTTGAGAAGCAAGCAACTTCATCACTAATTGCAGGGAAGGAAACAAGGATTTTAGAAAGAACATGAAGCAACAACTGGGAGAAGAAGGAGAAATCAAATTGTTTCCTGGCAACAAGGAGAAAACAAGAAATTTCACAAGGTGGTGTTGTTCCTTGACTATTCTTTAAAAAGCAAACAAAAGCATGCTTGTTCTGGTTTAAACTGTAATTGTTGAATCTTTCTGGAATGTGAAGTTTTTAGTATGTTTGTTGATTTACTGCTTGAATAAAGTAAATTGCCTAGATTGTTTGGATATAACTTCACCTACTTAAACAAATGCTTGCCATGCTTGTTCTGTTTCCAAAAATAAAAGAAAAGTGTGAACAAAGGTAACTTGGCTCAATTAGTGACAAATCAAGTAGAATTAAGTGGTGGTATGCATGCTTGATTGTTTAGTCAGATCACTGG
>NW_026265027.1:23229-26553 GCF_000817695.3 Arachis duranensis | reverse complement strand
TCATCTCTTCTTATGAACATTTAAACCAAGGGATTGGGAATTTGTTTGTTTTTAGAGAGAATTGGTGAGCCAAGGGATTGGGATCCAATCATATAAGATTGCCAAGCAAAATTTAATGAATGCATTGTTTTAGGAAGAGATAAAATGTTTTGATTCGGAGATCTCAATATCTCCTAACACCCAATGAACTCCCATCTCTCTGATCTATCCCTTTCTTTTTACCTTGTGCAATTTCAATTCATGCAATCACCCCCATCCCTTTTAATTTCAGCAAATTTAACTTCTCGCACTTTAATTCTCGCAATTTAAGATTCAGTCATTTCAATTCCTTGCAATTTACATTTCCCGCCAATTTACTTTATGCAATTCACACCCAATTCTTGATTCCGCTCAACTAATCAAACTTCTAATTCGAATTGCTCATTCAACCAATCCTTGTGGGATTCGACCTCACTCTATTGTGAGTTTTTACTTGACGATAACCGGTGCACTTGCCGGAAGGAATTTTGCCGTTCGTGCAATTTCCCTTAATCGTAGCTATACCCAGTTATAGCGCATCAATTTCAAGAGTCATGAGATAGTCTGCAAAGCGGGCAAATTGTTTATCCTGTTTCGCTTGGCGGAGTTTCTGAGGATAAGGCAATTTGGCTTTATATTCTTCAACCTTAGTTGCTGTAGGTTTATTTCTTACAGAGGCAGGTTGAGAAGCCTTCTTGAGGGAGTTATTATTAGTACTTGCAGGTGTTTGATCCCTCATTGGCATTTGAACGCTAGGATATGAAGAGGAATGGGCGTTTAATGCCAAATTCCTACCCTTTTCTGGCGTTTGAACGCCATAACTGGACATGGGTTGGGCGTTTAATGCCAACTTTTTACCCTTTTCTGGCGTTTGAATGCCAGAATTATTCCTCTCTGGGCTCTTACTGTCCTTAGAGGGATTTTGAGTAGCAGTCTTCTCTTCCTCTGTCAATTATTCCTTTCTTGGCTTTTTGCTGCCTTGAGTTGAGGTATTTAATGTCTTTCCACTCCTTAACTGAACAACTTGGCACTCCTCTGTTATCTGTTTAGATAATTGCTGCCTTGAGATGAGCCATTGAACCCTCACTGGATTCGTGTATGCACTCTAATCACTCAGTGTTTGGGGTTAAACACTCTACTCTTCTCTAATCATGCTTTCTAAGACTTTGTTCTTCATCTAACCAATCAACAAATATTTAATGTACAAATGCAAACATCATGAGGTCTTTTCAAAGTTGTAATGGGGTTAAGGCAAGGGTGAGGATATATGTATGGCCAAGTGAGCTATAAATTGAATCCTTGACTAGCCTAAGTTTTCACCTAACATACACATATTCTATGTACTTTTAAAATCATGCCTAGCTACCCATAATTCCCACTTTTATATTATAGACTCATGTACCAAATTATCTTTAATTTTATCACATATGCATTGATTTTTTGCATTAACTTAACATTGGGGTAATTTTGTCCCCTTATTTATTACTATATATTGTTTATATTGTAGATATTTTTTTATTTTTTAAAATAAACATAACACATCAATGCACATGGTATTTTAATTGTTTTGGTCTCCATGAATAGGTGCCCAAATTCCAGATATCTTGTCAATTCAACACTTTCTTATCAACCCAAGTTCCCACGGTTCCCCACACTTAATTGATACACAATCTCTATCTTAAACTAACTAAAGATTCAATTTGGGGTAATTAATGTTTTTCTGCTTAAGGCTAGTGATGTAGTAAAATACAGAACAAAGGGGATTAAAAAGCTCAAAGTGGCAAACAAGGTTGATTGAAAGGGTAGGCTATTTGGGATAAGTGAGCTAATAACAAATGATGGCCTCAATCATATGCAACCATGCAAATACACTAAACAGTGGATATATAAAATGGAACAAAGTAAAGTCTGCAATCATAGTGAAGAAACACATAAGAATAAAATATTATGGTTAAATAATGTAATCATTTAATTAAGCTAAAAAACTCACAGGTTGTGTGTTCTTTGGCTCAAAAACTATATTCCAATTATATATACCTTGCAAGTTACCAAAGGGTGTTAACTCAAATCAATGTGAATCTTAACTGCCTTTCCTAAAAAATAAATATATTCCTTGAAAATTTCATCAATTGACCAACACTTTATTATTATTATATATATATACTGAATGAGATGTGATTATGAAAAACTAAAATTTCTAGTTTACTCCCTATTTTCAATCAAACCAATTTCTCATATGCTAAAAAGGGTAAACTAACTAAATAATCCATGCTTTTCCATATCACAACTAAAAGACTAAGAGTGCAATCTAAGCTAAATATCTAAGATATATACAGCCCAAAGTGCAAAACGCAACAAGGAAAAAGTAAACAGAAGTGGAGTAAAATAAAAATGTGCAAGTACTAAAAGGAAAATAAAATAAAAGAAAGCAAAATACAGAATAAAGCAAAATAGTATAAAAAGTCTAAATATGGTTCACCAAAATAGAATTCGCCAGAGATGGCAACGTCCCCACACTTATATCATAGCATCGTCCTCGATGCTAAAGTTAAGCTGGGTGTGAAGGATCATCGCCTCCTGCAGGGTGTGCTACTGGCTCGGTGGGCTCTGGCTGTGTAGTGGCCGGAGGCTCTGTAGTTTGCTCAGGCTGAGGCTTCTCGTGTTGTGCCTGTTGATGGTCCTTGACCTGTGCAACCTCCTCCGGCTCATCCTCCTCCTCCTCAGAGTGCTCCGATGGTGTGTTCCGACCTCATCATCAAATTTAGGTGCTCAAAGCGTCGCTCATTGCGACGCTCAGATCGATCATAACGCTGTTGGTTGCGGTGCTCCATCTGATCCAGGTGCTCGAAGAGGCAGTGCACAAGGTGATAGATAGGCTGAGAAGCGGATGATGGTGCTGCGAAAGTAGGTGGGGCTGTAGGTGCTGAGGGTGCTGCGGAGGATGTGGCCGCATCAGTAGAGGCAGTGAGAGAAGGTGGTCTGTGGCCTAGAGGTCTGAACCACTTGCCATGTGGAATAATCTTTTTGCAGTCGGCAACCGGTGGCCTCTCATCCTTAAGCTCCCAAGGCACCTCAACTCGGCGGGCCATCTGGGTGACCAAGTAGGGAAATGGCAGGGTGCCTCTGACATGAACTCGAGACATGTATTTCCTGATGAACCGTGGAAGGTATAGGTCCTTTCCTTCCATAACGCACCAAATGAGGATAATCATAGCAGCCGGCACCTCTGACCCGTGAGTGCTAGGCATAACATAGTGGTGAGTATTTCCGCCTGTCACGTGGACGACCCGGGTTCGATCCCTGGAA
>NW_026265027.1:19488-20122 GCF_000817695.3 Arachis duranensis | reverse complement strand
TAGAGGTATGCTAAGAAAATGCCCCTCTGAAATGTTTTCAGAGTGGGTACAGTTAGACATCTTCTACTATGGGCTTACAGAAAAAGCTCAGATGTCTTTAGACCACTCAGCTGGTGGATCTATACACATGAGGAAGACAATTGAAGAGGCTCAAGAGCTTATAGACACTGTTGCTCGAAAATAATATTTGTACTCTAGCAATGAGTTCTTCCCAAAAGAGGAAGTCATGGCAGTAGCCACTGATCCTAATCCTCAAGAACAGATGATTGAGCTTAATCAACAAGTGCTCCTGATGACAAAACAATTAGCAGAATTTAAAGAGATGCTCCATGAGACTAAAGTTGCTAACAAGAACATAGAACTGCAGTTGAATCAAGCAAAACAGCAGATATCTAAACAGATAACAGAAGAATGTCAAGCAGTTCAATTGAGGAGTGAGAAGAATTGAATAACACTGCTCAAAGTAGCAAAAATCCAAATAAGGAACAATTGACAAAGGATAGCCAAACCACTATCCAAAATCCCTCTGAGGACAGTAAGAGCCCAGAGAGGAATGCTATTGGCGTTCAAACGCCAGAAAAGGAGGGAAAGCTGGCGTTAAACGCCCATTCCCTGCCCAATTCTGGCGTTCAAA
>NW_026265027.1:14286-15662 GCF_000817695.3 Arachis duranensis | reverse complement strand
CTGGAACAAATGAAGTCTATGGTGATACTTACAATCCATCTTGGAAGAACCATCCCAACCTCAGATGGGGAGATAACCATAATCAAAACCAACAACCATGGCAAAGAAACACAAGTCAGAATAATTGGAAAAGCACAAACCACAACCCCCAGCCAAACACTAACCAAAATACATATAGAAAACCACAAAATAACTACCCCAACTCTAACCATTATCCACCCAACAATCACCCAACAAATCAAAACACCTATCATCATCCATCAACACCCCAAAACCA
The DNA here is from genome assembly GCF_000817695.3 of Arachis duranensis. NCBI lineage: Eukaryota > Viridiplantae > Streptophyta > Magnoliopsida > Fabales > Fabaceae > Arachis > Arachis duranensis. The sequence continues at coordinate 15,385 of NW_026265027.1, read as the reverse complement.
ACCAATTTCACAAGAATCCTAGAGGATTACCAATCTAGAGCTGCTCATGGAGAAGATGATAAAGAACCAAGAATTGACAACAAAGAACCAAGAAGCTTCAATGAAGAACTTGGAAAGGCAAATTGGGCAAATCTCCAAGCATATTTCTGTTGAAAAACCATCAAGTTCACTACCTAGTGACACCATTCTCAACCCAAAAGAAGAATGCAAGGTCGTGCAACTAAGAAGTGGAAAAGTGTTAGTGGATGGCAACCAAGGAGCAACCAAGCATAATGACAATGAGCCAACAAAGAATGCTGAAAACAGCAACAAGGACATGTTAAGCAAGAATGTCCCAGAAAAACTCACAGAGGAAGACAACAACCCACAGAATTTGAAGAAAGAAAAGCAAATCTTGGAAGAAGCAATTCCAAAACAGCATCAAGTGGAGAAGAGCTCAACACCACCACTGCCATATCCACAGAGATTTCACAAAGAGACAAAGGATCAGAATTTCCATAAATTTCTTGAGATTTTCAAGAAGTTGGAAATCAACATACCTTTAGCTGAAGCATTAGAGCAAATGCCTTTATATGCCAAGTTCTTAAAGGAGCTCATTAACAAGAAAAGATAGTGGAATGAAAAGGAGACTGTAATGCTCAGTGAAGAATGCAGTGCGCTCATTAAAAAGGGACTCCCTCCCAAGCTTGAAGACCCTGGAGGTTTCTTCTTACCATGCACTATTGGAAACCTATTCATTAACAAGGGGATGTGCGATTTAGGAGCAAGCATAAATCTAATCCCATATTCTTTAGTGAAAAAGCTTGGCATAGAGGAGGTAAAACCAACACAGATGTCCTTGGAATTGGTGGACCAATCAGTAGTATATCCTAAAGGGCTTATTGAGAACCTTTTAATTAAGGTTGACAGGTTTATCTATCCAGCAGATTTTGTGATCCTGGATTCTTCAGAACATGGAAATGACTCCATAATACTTGGTCGACCATTTTTGGCCACTGCTAGAGCCATTGTGGATATAGAGCAAGGAGAGTTAACCCTCAGGATGCATGAGGAGAGCATCATCCTGAAAGTCTTTCCAGAATTACAAAGGGATGAAGAA
>NW_026265027.1:4836-5712 GCF_000817695.3 Arachis duranensis | reverse complement strand
CCACTGTCAAGCTACTGACATTAAAGAAGCGCTTGTTGGGAGGCAACCCAATGTTATATTTATTATTTTTCCTTTGTTATTTTATGTCTTCTGTAGGTTGATGATCATGAGAAGTCACAAAATCAATTGAAAAAGCAGAAACAGAATGAAAAACAGAAAGAAAAACAGCACACCCTGGAGGAAGATCTTGCTGGCGTTTAAACGCCAGTAAGGCTAGCAGATGGGCGTCTAACGCCCAGTCTGGCACCATTCTGGGCGTTTAACGCCAGAAAGGGGCACCAGACTGGTGTTAAACGCCAGGAATGGCCACCAAGCTGGCGTTAAACGCCAGAAATGGGCACCAGCCCGGCGTTTAACGCCAGGATTAGCAGAAGGAGCATTTTTGCTCACCACTTGGTGCAGGGATGAATTATCCTTGCCACCTCAGGATCTGTGGACCCCACAGGATCCCTACCTACCCCACCACTCTCTCTTCTTTCTTCTTTTGCTCGAGGACGAGTAAACCTTCTAAGTTTGGTGTGGTAAAAGCGTTGCTTTTTGTTTCTCTATAATCATTTATGGCACCTAAGGCCGGAGAAACCTCTAGAAGGAGGAAGGGGAAGGCAAAAGCTTCCACCTCCGAGCCATGGGAGATGGAGAGATTCATCTCAAGGGATGCACTTTCCTCCACAAAACTATTGGGAGCAAATCAACACTTCCCTAGGAGAATTGAGTTCCAACATGGGACAACTAAGGGTGGAGCACCAAGAACATTCCGTCATCCTCCATGAAATTAAAGAAGATCATAGAATCATGAGAGAGGAGCAACAAAGGCAAGGAAGAGACATTGAGGAGCTCAAGCACTCCATAAGATCTTCAAGAGGAAGAACAAGCCGC
>NW_026265027.1:0-1666 GCF_000817695.3 Arachis duranensis | reverse complement strand
ACCTTACGTGAGTAAGGGTCGATCCCACGGAGATTGTTGGTATGAAGCAAGCTATGGTCATCTTGTAAATCTTAGTCAGGCGGATAATAATGGTTATAATGGTTTTCGAATATAACAATAAATAAAGCATAAAATAGAGATAGAGATACTTATGTAATTCATTGGTGGGAATTTCACATAAGTGCATGAAGATACTGTATTCCTTTTGAATATCTGCTTTCCTACTGCTTTCATCCAATCATTCTTACTCCTTTCCATGAGAAGCTGTATGTTCGGGTTTCACCGGTGTCAATGGCTACTTCCCATCCTCTCAGTGAAAATGGTCCAAATGCTCTGTCACAGCATGGCTAATCACTTGTCGGTTCTCGATCATATCGGAATAGAATCCAGTGATTCTTTTGCGTCTGTCACTACGCCCAACACTCGCGAGTTTGAAGCTCGTCACAGTCATCCCATCTCAGATCCTACTCGGAATACCACAGACAAGGTTTAGACTTTCCGGATTTTAGGAATGGCCGCCAATAATTCTAGCTTATACCACGAAGACTCCGATCTTTCGGAATGGAGGCTAAGAGACAGGCGCTCGATCTAAGGTAGAACGGGAGTGGTTGTCAGGCACGCGTTCATAGGTGAGAATGATGATGAGTGTCACGGATTATCACATTCATCATGTTGAAGGGCAGCGAATATCTTAGAATAAGAATAAGCTGAATTGGATAGAAGAATAATAGTAATTGCATTAATACTCGAGGAACAGCAAAGCTCCACACCTTAATCTATGGTGTGTAGAAACTCCACCATTGAAAATACATAAGTGATAGAGGTCTAAGCATGGCCGAATGGCCAGCCCCCAAAGTCTAAGAACTAAACATCCAAAGATAGATACCAAGATGTCTAATACAATACTAAAAAGTTCTATTTATATTAAACTAGTTACTAGGGTTTACAGAAATAAGTCTTAGTGCAGAAATCCACTTCCAGGGCCCACTTTAGTGTGTGCTTGGGCTGAGCTTGAGCTTTACACATGAAGAGGCTTCTCTTGGGGTTAAACGCCAAGTTGTAACATGTTTTTGGCGTTTAACTCTAGTTTGTGACGTGTTTTTAGCGTTTTACTCCAGAATGCAGCATGGAACTGGCGTTGAACACCAGTTTGCATCGTCTAAGCTCGAATAAAGTATGAACTATTATATATTTCTGGAAAGCCCTGGATGTCTACTTTCTAACAGAATTTAGAGCGTGCCATTTGGAGTTCTCTAGCTCCAGAAAATTCATTTCGAGTGCAGGGAGGTCAGAATCCAATAGTATCAGTAGTCCTTTGTCAGCCTCCTATCATATATTTGCTCAGGTCCCTCAATTTCAGCCAGAAAATACCTGAAATCATAGAAAAACACAAAAACTCATAGTAAAGTCCAGAAATGTGAATTTCACATAAAAACTAATAAAAACATCCCTAAAAGTAGCTAGATCCTACTAAAAACTACCTAAAAACAATGCCAAAAAGCGTATAAATTATCCGCTCATCAGAGCACGCGCACGCGTCGATCAAAATCGTGCTAAATGCATGATTCTAGCATCGTTTTGGCGTAACTCTCTGTTTAGAATTAAGGGGGCTAAGTATTGCATGCGACGCGTGCGTGTCGCACATGCGCACGCGTGTTAGTCGCAC
>NW_026265026.1:43995-45214 GCF_000817695.3 Arachis duranensis | reverse complement strand
AGATGAAAACTTTTTATTTTCAAATTTTGAAACAGAAAATATTATTTTTTTTTACCAAGAATTAGAAAAATATAGAATTTCGAAAATATCCAATAATAAAAATTTTAAGAAGTTTAACTTTTTAAATTAATATATTCCATATTTGTGAAATAATAGCATTATCTGGTGAATAAAAGAATACATTCTTGAAAAAAAATTTAGGATTTCAAAAGACAAAATTTATCATTTTTTTGAAATTTTAAATTTAAAAATTTAATTTTTTATTTAAAATAGAAAAATAAAATAAAGTCCAGTAACATTAGGAAAGCAAAAAAAAAAAGATGAAAACATTTTATTTTTAAATTTTGAAACTAAAAATATTATTTTTTTACCAAGAAGTAGAAAAATAAAAAATTTTAGCATTACCAAATAATAAAAAAATTTAAGATATAAATTTTTTAAATTAATTTATTCTATATTTGTGGAAAAAATAGCGTTACTCGGTGAATAAAATAAATATATTCTTGAAAAAAAAAGGATTTCAAAAGACAAAATTTATCATTTTTCTGAATTTTTAAATTTTATAAATTTATTTTTTTAATTAAAATAGAATAATAAAATAAAGTCCATCAATATTAGGAAGACAAAAAAAAGATGAAAATTTTTTATTTTTAAATTTTGAAACAGAAAATATTATTTTTTACCAAGAAGTAGAAAATTAAAGAATTTAAAAAATATCCAATAATAAAAAAATTTAAGAAGTTTAACTTTTTTAAAGTAATTTATTCTATATTTGTGAAAAAATAGCATTATCTGGTGAATAAAAGAAGATATTTTTGAAAAAAATTAGAATTTCAAAAGACAAAATTTATCATTTTTTTGAAATTTTAAATTTAAAAATTTAATATTTTATTTAAAATAGAAAAATAAAATAAAGTATAGTAACATTAGAAAGGCAAAAAAAAGATGAAAACTTTTTATTTTTAAATTTTGAAACTAAAAAAATTATTTTTTTACCAAGAAGTAGAAAAATAAAGAATTTTAACAATCCCCAATAATAAAAAATTTAAAAAGTTTAAATTTTTAAAATTAATTTATTCTATATTTGTGAAATAATAGCATTATCTGGTGAATAAAAAAATATATTCTTGAAAAAAAATTAGGATTTCAAAAGACAAAATTTATCATTTTTTTGAAATTTTAAATTTAAAAATTTAATTTTTTATTTAAAATAGAAAAA
>NW_026265026.1:24491-42570 GCF_000817695.3 Arachis duranensis | reverse complement strand
AAACCTTTTATTTTTAAATTTTGAAACAGAAAATATTATTTTTTTACCAAGAAGTAGAAAATTAAAGAATTTAAAAAATATCCAATAAAAAAATTTAAGAAGTTTAACTTTTTTAAATTAATTTATTCTATATTTGAGAAAAAATAGCATTATCTGGTGAATAAAAGAAGATATTCTTGAAAAAAAATTAGGATTTCAAAAGACAAAATTTATCATTTTTTTGAAATTTTAAATTAAAAAATTTAATTTTTTATTTAAAATAGAAAAATTAAATAAAGTCCAGTAACATTAGGAAGGCAAAAAAAAAGATGAAAACTTTTTATTTTTAAATTTTGAAACTAAAAAAAATTTTTTTTTTACCAAGAAGTAGAAAAATAAAGAATTTTAACAATACCCAATAATAAAAAATTTAAAAAGTTTAAATTTTTAAAATTAGTTTATTCTATATTTGTGAAAAAAAAGCGTTATTCGGTGAATAAAAAATTATAAAAAAATAGCACTATCTGGTGAATAAAAAAATATTATTGAAAAAAAATTAGGATTTCAAAAGACAAAATTTATCATTTTTCTGAATTTTTAAATTTAATAAATTTATTTTTTATTTAAAATAGAATAATAAAATAAAGTCCAGCAATATTAGGAAGACAAAAAAAAAAGATGAAAACTTTTTATTTTCAAATTTTGAAACAAAAAATATTATTTTTTTGACCAAGAATTAGAAAAATATAGAATTTCAAAAATATCCAATAATAAAAATTTTAAGAAGTTTAACTTTTTTAAATTAATATATTCTATATTTGTGAAAAAAAAGCATTATCTGGTGAATAAAGGAATATATTCTTGGAAAAAAATTTAGGATTTCAAAAGACAAAATTTATCATTTTTTTGAATTTTTAAATTTAAAAATTTACATGACAAAATTTATCATTTTTTTGAAATTTTAAATTTAAAAATTTAGAATATGAGTTTTGATAACGTGGGGTCGAGTCCTGATTATTGTATCTTGCAATTAGTGTTACTATGGTTATTGCGAACGTGACTTAGAGTTGAGGTTTTGGTTGCCGTCAGTTCGAGTTGAGGCGGAAAAGGACTCTGTAAGGCGTTTGGGTTATAGAATTGCGTTTTGAGGTAGGGGCGCTTTCCGAAAACTATATTTTGTATATTGGAATTATTGCATATGGGTACTGATGTGAAGATGTGTATTTGGTGATTGTATCAGTCCTATGTATTGTTTGGTTGTTTTGTATGATTATGGGTGTTTGTTTGACTCGACTGTTATGTGGCTTTGTGAAACGAAATGCTTTTGAAATTGATTCTTTTAAAGCTTTAAGATCGAGTTTAATCCGTTGGAAATTGATTTGAGTTGAATGGATTTTCTTAAATAGGTGAAAAATAGAATACACTCTTAAATTCAGCCTAGCTTGCTTTAAATGATCTGGTTTTTGATAAATGGTTGTTACTAAACCGTTTCTTTGAAACTTTAGAAATGAGTTTATTCAGATGATAATGATTTGATTCTTGAAAAGGTTTCCTTGAAATATGGAATTGAGATGACTGTTGGATTTGGCTTGCCTTGAACTGATTTTGGATTTTGGGCTGTTGAAAAGGATTTTGGAACGGTTTAGTTGGGACCCGAACCGGGTGGCAAAGTCCAAGTTTTAGAGGAGGTGCTGCTGAAATTTCTATAAAATCCGAGTCTTTATTGAAATGTTGTCTGGAAAATGATGAGTTAAAGACTTCTACAATTTTATTTGAATTATCGAGAAAAGGATGATTCATTATTTCGAAATGAATTATTAAAGAGGAAATTGTGATTTAGTCTTGCTTCTTAAGAAAGGCATTGTATCTCTTTTAGGAGAAAGTTATTTAGATGAAACTTGTGTTTTAAAGCTATTTGAATGTGAAAAGGGTTTATGCCTTTGAATTTGACTTGGGGTTTCAATTAAAGAAGTTTTAATGATTTTGAAAGGACCTGAATGTCTATTGACAAGTTTCATTTTGAAATGTTTTGAGAAAGGTTTTAAGTACTCTTTGAATTCTGAATTCTTGCAAGACTAAGGCAATTTTGAACAGTTGAAACGCTTTGGAATTTATCATGGGGGTTGAAGCTGGTTTTGCCTAAGTAAAGGATACGGCTTTGAAGGAAGTAAATGATTACATGACTCGGTTTGGCTTAGATCATATTTTATTACTCAAATTGGAAAGCCGATGTTTTAATGATTTTAAATGAATTTGGCGAAATGAGTTATGTTATTCTCCCCTAAAGACTTGGGACTCTGCCGAGAAACTTTGTTATAAAATCCCGTTGTTGGATGGATGATTTTGAATGTTTCAAAATGAATCATTAACTTTCCATGGTTATGGAAGTTTTGAAAAGAGGATGCCGAGAGTGGCATGGTTTTAAAAGGGAAATTTACCTTGAGTAAAAGTGGCTTATGAGCCTGAGATGATTTGAGAAATGAGATCTTTTAAGCCAAGGCTGAAAAGAGTTGAAACTTGATTTCAAAGTGAAATGATTTGGGAAAAAGTGATTTATGGCTTAAATGCCGATTTTATGAATTGATGATGTTGAATGTGGAAGTGCTGTTTTGTTGTGAGCCGGAATGGCTATGTATGATTATAAATATTGATTGGTTCTGGATTGAACCGTGAGCCGGAATAGCTGTGTATAATATGAATATTGGCTGGTTCTGGACTGAACCGTGAGCCAGATGGCTGAGATGGATGTTGATCCATGGATGAGATTGAATGCATGTATATGCTGAATCATTGATAAATGTGAATGTTGCACTTCCACTATCGGAGATTTGAGTTTCCCTGGGAGAAAGCAGTGGCTAGCCACCACATGCTCCAGCTGGAGACTTGAAGCTCTTTTGACCCTATGTCGTCAAGGTGGTCGGGCACCGTGAAATTTCCGGACGAGCTCACCCCCATAAATATTCACCAGTGAGGGTGATGGATATGGATCATGATTATGATCATGTTTATATTGAGTATAACTCGAGTTGGGGAGACACGACAGAGGGACAGTCCAATGGTTAGCTACTAGGACTTGTTGGGTTGGCTCTATAACCGACAGATGATATCATCAGCCACTAGGGACAGGCATGCATCATATGCATCTATGTGACATTGTTTGGGTGTGCATATTGTTCTTGGTTTGCCTATGTGATTACTTGAGATTAACTGCTAATTGTTCTACTTGCTGTAATTGTTTGTTTGTGCTTGAACTTCCTATCTGTGTTTGCAACTGGGACTCCGTTGGATTGTGGTGATTGGTTGTTGGTTGGATTGTTTGGGCCTAAGGCCGTGGTTGAATTGAGATGGACCGATGGTTGGTTTCAGTTTGGTGTTTCTGGTTTGAAAAAAATATGAAAGGCTATTTTGGTTCAGTATAGATAAATCTTTTGAAAGGCTTTTGAGTTTTTGAAAATTGAACGGTTCCTCTTTTAGAAAAGATTTCCGACTTTACTTTTATTGTAAACCGTTGTTTATGTAAAGAGGCATAAGACAGTTATTAATCACTGGTACGGTCTATCTTCACGTATCCTATTACGGTAATTCCCAAAAACTCTCTACTGAGAACCCTTTCGAGGATGATGTTTTCACCCCCCCCCACATTTTTCCCTTTCAGGATATGGGCGCAGAAGTCACGAGAAGTTATTTAGTTATTGTTGTGATGCTCTGTATTATTTTAGAATATATATATGTACGTATATGGATGTACTCTTTATGAGTTTTGTAAGTTGTATGGTATCTATGGATGTATGTCATCGGATGAAAGTATTTTTGGGAGCGGTTTCACGGTTTAAAGTTTTAAACAGGCTCATATTTAGTATTAAATAGTATAAGTGTCGTCGTAATGTCCGAGCTATCAGAGTCGTGCAGCCGGAAGCGTGAGCTTTGGTAGTTAGGGTGTTACATTATGGTATCAAAGCAGTTCTTCCTGTAGAGCCTGAGGAATGGACTGACTATGCTTCGATTGCATACTCTGAGCGTTTGTCATGTACTAGGTCTTGTCAAATGACGAGAATTAGAGCTTTATGCACATGACGATCTATTGATTTAACGCTGTTAGTCTTGCATGGCATAATTCCTGATATTAAGTTTGGCTGGCTTAATACTAGTGAATTATGTATATGAAAGCACTGATGGGTTATCATAGATGATATGCGAGTTTGAGTAAAGCGAATCGCGGGTTTTGGGAACGTTAGAAACTATTTCTCGAGGCTATTCAGTTGTGTGTCTTGAATTCTATTCGAGTCGACCTGTTCTTTTATACCCTAACTTGAAGTTCTTGTTTGCTAATCCTCTTGAAAAGCAGCTTGATTTTTCAACTCTATTCCTCTATTCCTATGCATTCTTGTTGATCTTAATTGCATACGCTTGTTTGAAATCCTTGTTACATCTATCTTTCTCTGTTTGAGTTCTTTTGATTCACGTATTCTTTGATAAAGGTTTGAACTTGCCTTAACGCGCTGCGCCTTTTAACTCCGGATTCCGAGTCCATTCTTAGAGAAATTGTTGATTCGGTTTTTCTCTTATTTGACAGTGATTACAGCCAATTTTGAGATTTTATAAATTGCTGTTGATTAGATATATACTTTTCTATATATAAAACTTTGAGATTACTTATACAGTTTAACAACTATTTCTTTCCAATACATCGCCTGTACTTTTACTGGTTTACGGAATTGCGCTTACTTTAAAAGTAAATTGACTTTCTAGTAATTTTACTATAGTTCTAATGCATATCTTCAATTGATTATGTATTTGGAATATTTTTCAAAATTCTGGAAAGAAAGAATTTTTTGCTTTTACTCCGGTTTAGTTTCGTTTGATAAAACTTCACTTAACTTATTTTGAATTGAGTTTGGCTTAGCATACTACATGGTTTATGCCATTGTTCTTCTAAAAATGTTAGACTCATGGCTTTCATCTTATGAACGGACTAAAGTCTCTCTTAAGCCTTCCATCTCCATGAATGTCATGCTTGACCTTGTTTTTAACTAATTTTTACCTCTTGTGAACATTATCATTGATCTTGGTTTGTCTTCTCTTGTGAATCTCATTCTTATGTGAGTTAGTTTGATTCGTTTTAAATTAGTGCATCGTTTATCCTCTCATTGTCTTACAAGAGTTTTTAGTCAAAGATTTATCCTTGAGAAATCACTAATGATTGAATTGTCTTTTTCTATGACTTTTGTATTCTTTAGGATCAATTTAAAACTTGTTTGATGTCTCGAGCCTAGTAGATCTTGTTTTAACTATCTTGATTTAAGATCCTTTCTTGTATGGCTTGACTCCTTTTCAAGTACATCCTAATCTTCTTGAATATTATTGTGACATGGTGATTTCAAGTATACTTTTGGAATCTTGTTTTGAATTTTATAAAGCAGATTGAATTCTCTTTGAAGAAGTTCCAAATCGAACTTATTTTTCAGTTGCTTGGTTATAATTGAAACCATTGTTCAATTTTTGACAAAATTATTTTAAAGTTGACATGCGCTATTTTAAATGAGGTTTTGGAAAGTTTCCTTGTTTAGTGGAAACCGGTTCATTTGTAACGCACCACTTATTTCCTTTACCAAATTGTAAGCAAATTTTTATCTCGGAATTTCTTTTCTAAAAAGAGCTTAATTTTCTCTTTCGTCCTTGCTATGAATGTTATACACGCTTGTTTGAATATGGACTTTGGAAATTTTTGAACAAGCATTTGCTTTCTTCCGAGTTTTATGAATTACTTTTGGTTAAGTTATGCACCTAACTTTCTTTCTAAAATATTTGAGGAAATATTTTAGCTCTTAGCCAAACTTGTGTGCATTTTGTTTTTAAAACTCTACATGATCTACTTCAACATGAAATTGTATTGAAGTAAAGCCACGTTTATGCTTTTGCTACTCTCTTGAAGAATGTTTGTTGCTCAACTTTTCTTCTAGACTGTAAAGTGGTTTTTTCGCAAGTTTTCGACTCTTTCATGAACAATGTATTCGAAAGTATTTTTAATCATGCTCTTGAGTTCTGTGAGCTTTGTCTTGGGTTTGAAATATTCTCTTCTGTAAATCTCATGCTTCCTCGACTCAGCTTGAGTTTGTTTCAAACTAATGCGCTGGTTTTCTTCTTATTGATCCTATTGAACTTCTTTGATCTAAGGGATATCTTTGAAGTTGTCAATTGAATTGTGTCTAGCAAACTTCATTGCTTGAACATCCTTGTTTATCTAGAATTGGATATATTCCTTCAAATCTATTAGTATTGTCTTTGACATTTGTCTCTCCTTTCTAAGATCTTGTATTCTTCTGAGTAGACTCGAGAATTGTTTTGATATCATGTGCGACTTGTAGACGTAGTAAAGCGGTGCATTAGTTCTTTAAGACGGGATATGTGTGTATGGAAGGTGAAGCGGTAGGTGTAAAATGTTATGAGTTGTGGATGTTTTGTTCCTTGCGAACAGGTTTGCGGTTGTTAGGCTTATGATTGACTATGAGGTTGTAAAATGATTGGTGGAGTTGGAAAATTGAAGTTCTGAAGTGGGAACGAGATTTGTCAGCGAACGTTATGCCGCTATTTAAATACCAACATGCTTTGCAGCCTTTTACCACACTAATTACCACTTTGCTTTGTGAACGCCTAGCTTGATTTGCACCCTATTTTGACACCTCAAGTTTTTGTAAAGTCTTGAGATCATATGACCTTGTGCATTGAACCTATCTGGTAACATCTGCTTTGCAATCACACTCCTACCTTTGTATCTCTATGCATACAACCATCCAAGTATTTGAAAAACCGTATATGTGTTTATATGTTGAGATATTTTGTTTCTTCCTTAAATGTGTTTGAGGGTGAACTGTTATGAGACTTCTTTCGTTTTGTATCAATTTTCGAGGACGAAAATTTTTATAAGGTGGGTAGAATGTAAGACCCAAAACTTTTGAAAAGTCTTATTATGATCAAGTCTCAAATTATATAGTTATTTATAGCCTTAATTTCAGAAATTATGTTATTAAGGATAATTAAGGTAAGTTTTGATTTACTAAATTTGAGATGTTATGATTATTATCCAATTTGATAATTATTGGATTATTTTCTATATTTAAATCACAAAGTTGGTGGTTGTGAGATAATAAGGATTTTTATATGATTTTGGACTAAATAATTAATATCTTAGAATACTGATACTACTGTTTTGAGAAAAATAAAGGATTTAATTATATTATTTCTAATTATTTGATTTGGACATTTATTGAAAATATTTTGTAAAAATGAGGAGCAAATAGTATTTTCTATATACAATTAGTGTTGGATTTAATTTGGGTTTCAATTACTATATTATCCCTATTTTTGAGTGAAATTACTATATTGCCCCTAACCCTAAGTTTCAAAAAGGAAACCCTAATCCTGTGCCCAGCAGCCGCCACCCTTCTTCTTCCCTCAGCAAACCTGCAACAAGCATGCTTCCCCCTTTCTTTTCCAAATCCATACACAGTAACAATAGAGAAAAAGAGAGGCAGAGAGATACGGTAGAGGAGAAGATAAGCCATGCTGTGCCGCCGCTGCCATCGTCCTCACCACGCCTCACCGTGGGTCGCGCTACTGTCGCCGGTCACCTCGCCGCCGTGCCCAGATCGCGTCTAGTCCTCGTCACCGTTACTCATCCTCACCACCGCCAGCTGCGTTGTCCCTGCCAAGCTGCAGAACCTGCCTCGCTGCCGCGCCACCACGCCTTGCCATGGAATCATCCCGCTGCTACCACTGTCACAGAGAAGAGGCGTCGAAGAGGGGCGGAACTCGAGTCTCGTTGCCGCCGTTCATGGGGCCTCGAGTTGCGTTATTGTCACCGGCAAGAGGGAGAAGACGCGAGCTGGAGGAGCAAGATGAGTCCTTCTGCCTCCATTGTTCTGGTCCGCTGAGAAAGGGAAGATGCTGCCTTGGTGCTTCACGGTCACCGACGAGCACGGAGGAGAGGAGCTGTGGCCACGTCAATGCCATTTGGAGGGCTATGCCTGGCCGCCGTTGTACTGCCCTGCTTCACCATGGTTGAGCTCTGCCACTCCCAGCCCCTTTTGGCTTGTGATGTTGTTGCGGCAATCGCTACAGGAAGAGGAGCAGGCTAAGTCATCGTGATTTGGGCCGCTGTGACTTCCGGGATCGCTGCCGGAGCTCCGGGCCGAGTTTCTCCAACTTGAGACCCTGTTGCCGTTGCCGGAAAAGTTTGCCGGTAAGGGTTTTAATTTGCGGTTTTGGTCATTTTGGATCTTAAGAAGGTTTTAATGTTGCGCGGTTTTTATAGTTGATCCACCAGAGCTTCTGGCCGCCGCCAGAGCTGTTGTCGGGGCCGGTTCGAAATCGCAACTGCTTCGTGTTGTTATTTCGGTAAGAAATTATGTTTCGAAAAGTCTCGCGTTAGTATTCTGTTGTGTTCGGTTAATGAATATGAGTTTTAATAACGTGGGGTCAAGTCCTGATTATTGTATGTTGTGATTAGTGTTGCTATGGTTATTGCGAACGTGACTTGGAGTTGAGGTTTTGGTTGCCGTCAGTTCGAGTCGAGGCGGAAAAGGACTCTGTGAGGCGTTTGGGTCATGGAATTGCGTTTTGAGGTAGGGGCGCTTTCCAAAAACTATATTTTGTATATTGGAATTATTACATATGGGTACTGATGTGAGGATGTGTATTTGGTGATTGTATCAGTCCTATGTATTGTTTGGTTATTTTGTATGATTATGGGGGTTTGTTTGACTCGACTGTTATGTGGCTTTGTGAAACGAAATGCTTTTGAAATTGATTCTTTTAAAGCTTTGAGATTGAGTTGGATCCGTTGGAAATTGATTTGAATTGAATGGATTTTCTTGAGAATGTGTAAAATAGAATACACTCTTGATTTCAGCCTGGCTATTCTTGAAAAGGTTTCCTTGAAATATGGAATTGAGATGACTGTTGGATTTGGCTTGCCTTGAACTGATTTTGGATTTTGGGATGTTGAAAAAGATTTTGGAAAGGTTTAGTTGGGACCCGAACCGGGTGGCAAAGTCCAAGTTTTAGGGGAGGTGCTGCTGAAATTTCTATAAAATTTGAGTCTTTATTGAAATGTTGTCTGGAAAATGATGAGTTAAAGACTTCTAAAATTTTATTTGAATTATCGAGAAAAGATGATTCATGCTTTCGAAATGAATTATTAAAGAGGAAATTGTGATTTAGTCTTGCTTCTTAAGAAAGGCATTGTATCTCTTTCAGGAGAAAGTTATTTAGATGAAACTTGTGTTTTAAAGCTGTTTGAATGTGAAAAGAGTTTATGCCTTTGAATTTGACTTGGGGTTTCAATTAAAGAAGTTTTAATGATTTTGAAAGGACCTGAATGTTTATTGACAAGTTTCATTTTGAAATGTTTTGAGAAAGGTTTTAAGTACTCTTTGAATTCTGAATTCTTGCAAGACTAAGGCAATTTTGAACAGTTGAAAGGCTTTAGAATTTATCATGGGGGTTGAAGCTGGTTTTGCCTAAGTAAAGGAAATGGCTTTGAAGGAAGTAAATGATTATGTGACTCGGTTTGGCTTAGATCCTATTTTATTACTCAAATCGGAAAGCCAATGTTTTAATGATTTTAAATGAATTTGGCGAAATGAGTTATGTTATTCTCCCCTAAAGACTTGGGACTCTGCCGAGAAACTTTGTTATAAAATCCCATTGTTGGATGGATGATTTTGAATGTTTCAAAATGAATCTTTAACTTTCCATGGTTATGGAAGTTTTGAAAAGAGGATGCCGAGAGTGGCATGGTTTTAAAAGGGGAATTTACCTTGAGTAAAAATGGCTTATGAGCCTGAGATGATTTGAGAAATGAGATCTTTAAAGCCAAGGCTGATTATGGATATGGATCATGATTATGATCAAGTTTATATTGAGTATAACTCGAGTTGGGGAGACACGACAGAGGGACAGTCCAATGGTTAGCTACCAAGACTTGTTGGGTTGGCTCTATAACCGACAGATAATATCATCAGCCACTAGGGACAGGCATGTATCATATGCATCTATGTGACATTGTTTGGGTGTGCATATTGTTCTAGGTTTGCCTATGTGATTACTTGAGATTAACTGCTAATTGTTCTACTTGCTGTAATTGTTTGTTTGTGCTTGAACTTCCTATCTGTGTTTGCAACTGGATTCCGTTGGATTGTGGTGATTGGTTGTTGGTTGGATTGTTTGGGCCTAAGGCCGTGGTTGAATTGAGATGGACCGATGGTTGTTTTCGGTTTGATGTTTCTGGTTTGAAAAAAATATGAAAGGCTATTTTGGTTCAGTATAGATAAATCTTTTGAAAGGCTTTTGAGTTTTTGAAAATTGAACGGTTCCTCTTTTAGAAAAGATTTCCGACTTTACTTTTATTGTAAACCGTTGTTTTTGAAAAGAGGCATAAGATGGTCATTAATCACTGGTACGGTCTATCTTCACGTATCCTATTATGGTAATTCCCAAAAACCCTCTACTGAGAACCCTTTCGAGGATGATTGATGAGCGGATAATTTATACGCTTTTTGGCATTGTTTTTAGTATGTTTTTAGTATATTTTTATTAATTTTTAAATAAAAATCACTCTTCTGGACTTTACTATGAGTTTGTATGTTTTTCTATGATTTCAGGTATTTTCTGGCCGAAATTGAGGGACCTGAGCAAAAATCTGATTCAGAGGCTGAAAAAGGACTACAGATGCTGTTAGATCCTGACCTCCCTGCACTCAAAGTAGATTTTCTTGAGCTACAGAAGCCCAATTGGCGCGCTCTTAATTGCGTTAAAAAGTAGACATCCTGGGCTTTCCAGCAATATATAATAGTCTATATTTTACTCGAGATTTGATGGCCCAAATAGGCGTTCCAAGTCAGCTCAAGAATTCTGGCGTTTAACACCGAAACTGGCACAAAAGTTGGAGTTAAACGCCCAAACTGGCACAAAAGCTGGCGTTTAACTCCAAGAAAAGTCTCTACACATGGAATCTTTAATGCTCAGCCCAAGCACACACCAAGTGGGCCCGGAAGAAGATTTCTGCATTAATTACTGATTTCTGTAAACCCTAGGCTACTAGTTCTCTATAAATAGGACCTTATACTATTGTATTTTCATCTTTGATAAGTCTTATGCTATCTTAGACACGTTTGGGGGCTGGCCATTCGGCCATGCCTGAACCTTGTTCTTATGTATTCTCAACGGTGGAGTTTCTACATACCATAGATTAAGGTGTGGAGCTCTGCTGTTCTTCATGAATTAATACAAAGTACTATTGTTTTCTATTCAACTCAAGTCTATTTCTTCTCCAAGATATTCATTCGCACCAAAGAACAAGATGAATGTGATGATTATGTGACACTCATCACCATTCTCACCTATGAACGCGTGATTGACAACCACTTCCGTTCTACATGCAAACAAGCTTGAATGTGTATCTCTTGGGTTTCTAATCTAAGATTGGAACCTTCGTGGTATAGGCTAGAATTATTGGCGGCCATTCCTGAGATCCGGAATGTCTAAACCTTGTCTGTGATATTCTGAGTAGGATCTGGGATGGGATGACTGTGACGAGCTTCAAACTCGCGATTGTTGGGCGTGTGACAGACGTAAAAGGATCAATGGATCCTATTCCAACATGATCGAGAACCGACAGATGATTAGCCGTGCGGTGACAACGCATTTGGAATGTTTTCACTGAGAGGATGGGAAGTAGCCATTAACAACGGTGATGCCCAACATAAAGCTTGCCATGGAAAGGAGTATGAATGATTGGAAGAAGGCAATAGGAAAGCAGAGGTTCAGGAGGAACAAAGCATCTTCATACGCTTATCTGAAATTCCAACCAAAGAATTACATAAGTAATCTCCATCACCATCTGAATTAGCCTGACTGAGATTTACAAGGTGACCATAGCTTGCTTCAAACCGACAGTCTCCGTGGGATCGACCCTTACTCACTTAAGGTTTATTACTTGGACGACCCAGTGCACTTGCTGGTTAGTTGTGCGGAATTGTGACAAAGTGTGATTCATGTTTAAGAGCTCCAAGTCCTTTGGCGCCATTGTTGATGATCACAATTTTGTGCACCAAGTTTTTAGCACCGTTGCCGAGGATTGTTCGAGTTTGGACAACTGACGGTTCATCTTGTTGCTTAGATTAGGTACTTTTCAGAATTTTTAAGAATGAATTCTAGAGTTTCAAGGTGATGTTCTTATCATCACAAAAGCTGATTGATTCTCATCAATTTAGCTCTTGAATGTAATGTCCTACTGAAGCTTGGCTAGCCATGTCTAATTTCTTTAGACTAAAGCTTTAGACTAACATTGCATGATTCCTACATTGCATGATTCCTGGAATTCTTATTAAAAGTTTTGATTCTCTTTATTTTCTTTTCCATATAAGTTTCGAAAATCACAAAAAAATTATAAAACCATAAAAATCAAAAATATTTTATGTTTCTTGTTTGAGTCTAGTATCAATTTTTAAGTTTGGTATCAATTGCATGTTTTTATTCTTCTTGCATTTTTTGAATATATGCATTATGTTCTTCATTGATCTTCAAGTTATTCTTGATGATTTCAGTGCTCTGATCTTTAAATTCTCTTGTTTTGTGTGTTTTGTTATTTCTCATATGCATTCTCAATTTGTTAGTATCTCTTATATGAAAATATTTAAGTTTGGTGTCCTGCATGCATTGTTTGATTTGAGTTTCCTAAGATTAGTTGTATTTTGATTGTTTCTCATCATTAAAAATTCAAAAATATTTTCAAAATTATGTCTTTTCAAGTCAATAATACAGAGAATTGAAGATTCAGAACATTCAGCAGAGGAATCAAACAGAAAAAGCTGGGCGTTCAAAACGCCCAGTGAAGAAGGAAAACTGGCGTTTAAACGCCAGCCAGGGTACCTGGCTGGGCCTTTAATGCCCAAAAAGGTAGCATTTTGGGCGTTAAACGCCAGAATGGATGCCATTCTGGGCGTTTAACGCCAGGATGACACTAGAGGGAAGATTTTGTTTTTAATTCAAATTTTTTTCAAATCTTCATAATTTTTCAAAATCAAATCTTTTTCAAATCATATCTTTTCAATCATATCTCTTCAAAATCAATTTCTTTCCATTTTTTTAAAATTTCGAAAATCCTTGTTATAATTAAAGATTTACTTCAAAATTTTCAAGTTGTTACTTGCCTATTAAGAAAGGATCAAACTTTAAATTTTAGAATCATATCTTTTAATTTCTTGTTAGTTAAGTAATCAACTTTAATTTTAAAACTTTCTCTTTTTAAAATTGATTTTCAATCATATCTTCTCAATCATATCTTTTCAATCACATCTTTTTCAAAATTAATTCTAAATCATATCTTTTTAATTTCTGATTTCAAAATCTTTTTCAAAAATCAATTGATTTCTTTCTCAATCTTAGTTTTCGAAAATCAATCACCAAATTTTCAAAATTTTTTTACTTTAATTTCGAAAATTCTTTCCCTCTTCTCACATCC
Organism: Arachis duranensis; assembly: GCF_000817695.3. NCBI lineage: Eukaryota > Viridiplantae > Streptophyta > Magnoliopsida > Fabales > Fabaceae > Arachis > Arachis duranensis. The sequence continues at coordinate 29,069 of NW_026265026.1, read as the reverse complement.
TTCTATTTAAGGGACTAACACTCCTCCTCAAGCTGCAATTCGAACCCTATTTCTTTAATAAGTTCGAATTCTCTCATCTCTACCTCCTCCTTCTATTCTTCTTTTCCTCTGACACCTCAAGAAATCTCTATACTGTTACATAGAGGATTCCCTACTTTCTTTTTCTCTTCTCTTTCATATGAGCAGAAGCAAAGATAAAGGCATACTTGTTAAAGCTGATCCTGAACCTGAAAGGACCTTGAAGAGAAAGATAAGAGAAACTAAAGCATAATTCTCTCTAGAGGGCCTAACAGAGCTTTTCAAAGAAGAAGAAACCATGGCAGCCAAAAACAACAATGCCAACAATGCAAGGAAGGTGCTTGGTGACTTTACTGCACTTACTCCCAACTTCTATGGGAGAAGCATCTCAATCCCTGCCATTGGAGCAAACAACTTTGAGTTTAAGCCTCAATTAGTTTCTCTAATGCAACAGAATTGCAAGTTTTATGGACTTCCATTGGAAGATCCTCATCAGTTCTTAGCTGAGTTCTTGCAAATCTGTGACACTGTCAAGACCAATGGGGTTGACCCTGAAGTCTACAGACTTATGCTTTTTTCTTTTGTTGTAAGAGACAGAGCTAGGACATGGTTGGATTTACAACCTAAAGAAAGCCTGAACTCTTGGGAAAAGCTAGTCAATGCCTTCTTGGCAAAGTTCTTTCCACCTCAAAAATTGAGCAAGATTAGAGTGGAAGTCCAAACCTTCAGACAGAAGGAAGGAGAATCCCTCTATGAAGCTTGGAAAAGATACAAGCAACTGATCAGAAGGTGCCCTTCTGACATGCTTTCAGAATGGAGCATCATAGGTATTTTCTATGATGGTATATCTGAACTATCCAAGATGTCATTGGATAGCTCTGCTGGAGGATCTCTTCATCTGAAGAAGACGCTTGCAGAAGCTCAGGAACTCATTGAAATGGTTGCAAATAACCAATTCATGTACACTTCTGAAAGGAATCCTGTGAATAATGGGATAGCTCAGAAGAAAGGAGTTCTTGAGATTGACACTCTGAATGCCATATTAGCTCAGAACAAAATACTGACTCAACAAGTCAATATGATTTCTCAAAGTCTGTCTGGAATGCAAGCAGCAACAGGCAGTACCAAGGAAGCTTCATCTGAAGAAGAAGCTTATGATCCTGAGAACCCAGCAATGGAAGAGGTGAATTACACGGGAGAACCCTATGGAAACACCTATAATCCTTCATGGAGAAATCATCCAAATCTCTCATGGAAGGATAAACAGAGACCTCAACAAGGTTTCAAAAACAATAATGGTGGAAGAAATAGGTTTATCAATAGCAAGCCTTTTCCATCATCTTCTCAGCAACAAACAGAGAATTTTAAGCAGAGCCACTCTAACTTAGCAACCATTATCTCTGATCTAATCAAAACCACTCAAAGTTTCATGACTGAAACAAGGTCCTCCATTAGAAATTTGGAGGCACAAGTGGGACAGCTGTGTAAGAAAATTACTAAACTCCCTCCTAGTACTCTACCAAGCAATACAGAAGAGAATCCAAAGAGAGAGTGCAAGGCCATGAACACGTCTCACATGGCCGAACCTGGAGAGGAGGAAGAGGCAGTGATCTCCACTGAGGAAGACCTCAATGGACGTCCACTGACCTCCATGGAGTTCCCTGATGAGGAACCATGGGAATCTGAGGCTCATACTGAGACCATAGAGATTCCATTGAATTTACTTCTGCCATTCATGAGCTCTGATGAGTATTCTTCCTTTGAAGAGGATGAAGATGTTACTGAAGAGCAAGTTGCTAAGTACCTTGGAGCAATCATGAAGCTAAATGCCAAGTTGTTTGGTAATGAGACTTGGGAGGATGAACCTCTATTGCTCATCAAAGAACTGGATGACTTGACTAGGCAGAGATTACCTCTGAAGAGACAAGATCCTGGAAAGTTCTCAATACCTTGTACCATAGGCACCATAACCTTTGAGAAGGCTCTGTGTAACCTGGGATCGAGTATAAACTTGATGTCTCTCTCTGTAATGGAGAAGCTAGGGATCATTGAGGTACAAGCTGCAAGAATCTCACTGGAGATGGCACACAATTCAAAGAACCAGGCTTATGGACTTGTAGAGGATGTCTTGGTAAAAGTTGAAGGCTGATAAACGAAATTTAGCATGCCGATTTAGAATTCAAAGATGAATATGATCGTGAGTATAGTCTAATCGACACTTAAATTTCGTACCAAACAATCCTACAATCTATATCCGAGAGTGCTAGTCTCCCGAGTCGTCCTCCCTTGGAATTGCCAAAATGTGCATCTTATTGATTAGAAAGCTTTGTTAGGATTCTTTGAAAGTTTTAGCAAAGTAGTAGGAAACAAACAATCAATCAATAAAAGACTTGGCTTAGGGTTGGCATTAGAGTTTATATCCTTATAGTTCTTTCAATGATGACAACAATTAGGCCATGCCTCATTTAGTTATCCCCTAGGTATAGAGGAAGGTCAAATGAAAATAATCAACTTGAGTCACAAGTCCTAACTTCACCTCATGGGAATCTAGCTTTAGTGCACTCCAAGTTAATTAGCAATCCCTAATTCCAAATCAACAATTGACTCAACTATTCAACTTCTTCTAATGGCCCAACCTTATGCCAAGTGAGAATTTTCTACTCCATAACTAGTGTTGACATTTTATCAAACATTTGATGAGCAAGAAAGAAAGTCATAGTAAAATGAGAAGAAAAGTAGAATTAAAGGTATTGCAACACAAGGAACTAACACAAGCATCAAAGAGCAACAATGAGGATCAAATTCTCAAAGTATTGATGAAATTCAAAAACCCAAAGTTGAATTCTAGGTCTAAGAGAATTTAGCAATTACAACTACTACTTGAAATTGGAGAAGAAAATCTATGACATGAACAAAGTAAAGTGAGAATTGCAATGGATCTCACCAAAGAGTGAGTGAAAATTCAGAAATTAGATGAAGAAGAACCCTAGTGAGAGCTTGAGATCTCTCTCTCCTCCTCCAAAAGTGTAACTAACTATCCCTCAAAAATATCTCCCATCTAGAAAATGAACTAAGTGTCTTTAACCCTTGCTCCTCTGGTCTTCTTAAGCTTTTCCCGCCAAGGCATTCCCCAAAAATGGGATCCCCAACCAACTCCACGCCTCAGTCACGTGGCTTCTAAAAAAAATCATATCCGAACATCGGCGCGCACGCGCAAGGTACGCGCGCGCGCCATTGATGCATTTTGAAATGTACGCGGAGGCGTGACGTACACGTGCGCGCCCAAGAAGATCATGGCTTAGCCACTACGCGAGCCGACTCGTGGCTCGACTCTTGGCTTCGGCTTCTAGTTGTTCTATCCACGCGGACGCGTCAAGTGCGCGCACGCGCCCATGCCGAGATTTCCAAGGCTTAATTCTCTTGCTCCCTTCCTTTGCTCCCATCCTCCTTCTCTCTTCTGGTCCATCCCTGCCCTATATTCTGGAACAACTTAACACACGGGTCACGGCATCGAATGGCATCAAGAGAAGATTAGAAATGTATCTATTTTAGTGCAAAATAAGTATGTTTTCATCCATGGGGCAAAACTAGGAAAGGAACGCAAATTCTTGTATTTTCATACAGAAAGTGTGTGGAATCATTGATAAAGGAATTGGGAATCAAGGAATTGAGCATCGAACCCTCACCGGAAGTGTTTACACTCTAACCGCTCGGTGTTTGGGGTTGATTCACTCAATTCTCCCCTAATCATGCTTTCCAAGATTTTTTTTTCTTCTAACAATCGACATATATTTCATGTATGCATACAAGTATCATGAGGTCTTTTCTCCGGTTGTAATGGGGTTGGGGTCAAGGTAGGATGCATATTTGGTTAAGTGAGCTTGAGATTTGAATCTTTGATAAGCTTAGACTTCCCACCTAGCCTACGACATCCTATACAATTAAGTTCTAACCCAACTATCCATTTTTCACTTTTTCACATACTCATGTATTTCCTTTTCATTTCACAACACTTATGCATTGACTTTATTGAGCTACACTTTGCTTTGGGGCATTTTATCCCCCCCTTTTTTTTCTTTCTTTCTTTTTTTTTCTTGTCTTTTGCATATTTATTTCTTTTCTTTTCTTCTCTTTCTTTTTATATACAAGAACATCAATGCATAAGGTTTTACATTTGATCAATACATGAGTATGTACCCAATTCCCAATATTTTCAATAACAATATAAAATTACCCTTTTATTCACCCAATGTCTCAAGGTTCCCACACTTGAATGATACTCACACACTCTAGCCTAAGCTAATCAAAGATCCAAATGAGGACACTTGTTGTTTTTCGCTTTAAGGCTTGTAATGTGCTAAATTAAGAACAAAGTGGGTTAATTGTAGGCTCAAATTTGGCTAACAATGAAAGATAAAAGGTAAGGCCATTTGGGTGAGTGAGCTAATGAAATGATGGCCTCAATCATATAAAGGCATGAATACACAAAATAACGGACATAAAGAATCAAACAAATCAAGGATTACAATCATAGAAAGAGAATAATGCACACAAGAAGGA
>NW_026265026.1:19504-24191 GCF_000817695.3 Arachis duranensis | reverse complement strand
AAGGAACAAGAATTTATTTGGGTGTTACCTACGAAGATCGGTCGGTCGACCTCCCCACACTTAAAACTTAGCACGGTCCTCCGTGCTATAGGTTAGGCGCAGTGGGTGGTCGAGTCCCGAGTGTCCCTCATCTCCAATGTCATCGGCATCCCCGCTTGAAGTTGCGGTAGATGTGGAGATATCTGGCTCCTCCATAGGTGGTGTGACTACGCTTAGAAGTTTCTTCACATGAGCATATCGGAATTGGTTACGCCTCTCATAATGGTCCAATTTCTTGTGAAGGTCTTCAAGGCGTTGGGTGGCTGATTTTTGTGGTGTAGATGAGGTGGTAGTGTTGCGAGTCGGTGTGGGTAGACCAATGTCCTTGGTGAATTCCGGAGGCTTGAGGCATCTCTTGGTCGGAATAACATCACCTTCGACCGGAATCGAGGTTCTCCTATCTTTAGCCTCTCGGTTGACGCCGGCCTTTGCAACTAATTCGGTCACCATAGCCGGGAATGGTAGATTTCCCTTGGCATGAATACGCCCCATGGATTGCCGAATGGCATGCGAAATGTCGACCGGTTTCTCGGTTAAGATGCACCATATCAATAAGGCAAGCTCGGCGGTAATGGATGACCCATGGGTGCTTGGGAGCACGTAGTGAGCTAGAATTTGGGCCCATGCCGTGGCTTCTTGAGTGAGGTGGCGGACGTCTAAACCCTTTGGTCTTTGCTTTATGGTTCCCCGAATCCAATATTCGTTGGGTAAAGCAATTACGCGGAGGATCGCGCCCCAATCGAAAGCACGGTCATCGCATGTAGCCAAGACTTCTTGGTAGGCATCATATCCACCCGCCGATGGCCCAATCCCAAGGACTTCTCGGATGGTTTCCACTGTGACTGACACTTGCTTCCGATGCACGAATATTGATGTGAGAAGGGGTGAGTGGTAGTTGGAGTAGAATTCCACCACCCATGAGAGATTGGCCTCCTTTGGTTGCCTCAAGAGGAACCGCCATTGCCTCCGGTCAATGTGTGGCATCACAATCGGGTTGAGGTGAGCCGGTAGGACTAGGAGGGGTTCCGGGTGATAATTCCTTTCAATCATTTTTGAGTAAACAAGTTCGCAGTAGCGGTTGGGGAACTTGTTTGAATCTTTTGGAGGGTTGTCCTTCTCTAGAACATCAACGGGGCCCTTAGTCTTCTTTAAGGGCGGCTTGGCCGTAGGTTCTTGGTGCGCTTTAGTGGAAGCTGGCTTCTTTGGAGCCTTCCCTTTGTTCTTTTTGATTACCATCCTGTGATAGCAAAGAAAGGGGATAACATCAAACCCAAAGAAGCGTAATTAAATGTGATGATGCAATGAAAAGTTATGCCATAAACTGTGGGTATCATTATTACATGACAGCTGCAACATGTAACTAAGATAACATGTGAAGAGCAAGGCAATTCATTTGCATGTGGTACAAGGGTAGGTTAGGCATGCAAGTAAGAAGCATGAGAGGCATACACCCTTAAAGACCACAAGTGGAAAGCAAGTTATGAAAAGATGAGTGAATGGATTGGGGAATGTGGGGATGCACGCAAAAGTGATTAGTTCAGAGGCAATTTAGTCAAAGGGTGTGTTTGGAAAACCCGTTAGAAGGGAAGAAGCACGTTTAAATTTCTTGAAAGTTTCAACTTTTGGTTTGGCAAATTTTTTTCTCATAAATGTAGAAGTGATTCTGCTGCCAAAACCAGCGTTTACAAGAAGCAACTATTTTTAGCTTCTGCATTTTCTTAACGGACTTTTAGCCATAGATACTAACCTTTTATTTACTTTTTACCAACGTTAACCTTTTATTTACTTTTTACCAGCTTTATCCTTTGTATATGTTATTGTATTATTTATAAAATTCTTGTTATTTCTATTTATATGAGCTCTAATTTTCTATTATTTATTATTTTTATTTTTTTTAACTATTTGTTTGACATTTTACACTTTTATAATCGTGATTTTTGTGTATTATGTTTGTTATTATCTTTTTATAATATGATTTATTAATTCTATTAGGTAAAGTAAATTAAATAAAAAAAATTAACTGTAAATAATAATAATAGTAAAAAATTATAACATACTAGAAAAAGAGTACTAAAAATACTAAAAATATATTATATAAAAGATCATTAAGAACTTTTAGATTTATTTCAATCAATATAAAGTAAATATTTAATTTTTTTTATTATTTTCAGTACTATCTTTTATAATTGTAATTCTCCTATACTATATTTTAGTGTAATTTTTTATAATATAGATTATGATTCCATTAAAAAAGATAAATTAAATAAAAAATTAATCATATATAATAATAAAATCATAAACGTTGGATTTCAAATTAATATTAAGAATAAGATTATTGAGAGTACTAGAATAAGAGTACGATGTAAAAAAATACTAAAGTAACATTTAATACTTAAAAAATGTAACATATTTGATTAAATATTCTTATATATATATATATCTAAAATATATAATTTTTATTTTTATTTAAAAAAATATTTTGTCTATTTTTATATGTTATTTTTATTTTAGTAAGTAAATATTAATTTTATTATAAAATTAACTAATAAAATCTATTTAAATATCTAAATTAAAACAATAGGATAATATAAAAAAAATCTAAGTTGATGTCCATTTTAGTAATTTTTTATCTAAAAGTAATTTTGAATGGTATAAGCCAAACAACATTTATTTTACTATAATTCATTTTGATACAAAAATTACCAAACATAAATCACTTTAACACAAACCTACTTTTGACCAAAATCAAGTTTGCAAAATCAATTTTATGCAAACTCCCGTTTGCAAACTGTAATCCAAACACACACAAAATGGACTCAAAACTCAAGTATGCCTTTTGTTGAACACTTGGCGTGCATCCTTTTTGTAGTATGTGATTAGAAGAAGGTGAAAGCAATGTAACATTCCACAATCCATTATTAATGACTATAGTGCACAATGGGAGTAAGAAAATCAAGCAACACATCTCATCTACCAATGCAAGAGAAGTTGAGACCCAAATGCCTATGAAGAGTTAAATTGAGAAAGAGAAAAGAAAAGGAAAACAAAAACACTCTAAAGGAATAGCTAAAAGGAGGGAGGAGGGAAGGAAAGAGGCTACCTAAAAGAAAGTGAAACCAAATGATTAAGAATCAAAAGAGATAGGTGTAATGAGAGGGTACCTTAGTATAGTACCTTGAAAGATGGAAGAGGGTATGAAAGAAGAAGTTGTAGAGTGGGGTGATGTGGAGCCACCGGAGGTGGGTGGTGGGAGGTGGTTGACTGGAAGAAAAGATGGTAGTAAGTGGATGGGTAGTAGAGAGAATGAGAAGAAGAGGGTAAGAAGAAGAAAAATGACGGGGGCAAGTAGGCTCCCTTCTTAAGTTAGCGTCGATCACCCGCGCGTGTGCGCACGGTGCGCGCTCGCGCGAAGGGGCGAGGTGGAGTGAAAGCGCGCGCGTACGCTGCGCGCACGCATCCATGCGCTTGGGCTGGTAGCTCAATGGTGGCATAGAGGAGGCACAACTCTCTAGACGAGGTACCAGAAGTTGGCGACAGGGTTGATGGCGCGCACGCGCACTGTGCGTGCACACGTCAACGGGGGTATGCCCCAGGCATGATATCGGCCTGGGGTGGGCCTAACTCTCTGTGGAGTGGCCTAGAGAAAAGTTCAGAACCAGGGACGCGGGCGCAGCGAAGGCGCGCGTGCACCTTATGTTGGTAGTGTATGGACGCGTGCGCGCCAGGTGCGCGCACGCGGCAGAGGTGCTGGGCTGGTGGCTTAGTGCGGGCCCGAGAGTGGCTTAACTCTCTAGAATATGTACCAGGGGTGCAACAAAGTGATTGACGCGGACACGCACAGTACGCTAGCGCGTCGATCTGCAGATTTCGCCCAAGCGCGCGTACGCGTCATGTGCGCGCACGCGCGAGTTGCCTATGCTTCAAGCATGGTGCTGGCTTGGTGTGGGCGTAACTCTTGGGTAAATATATGGAGGGGTGTTTTTTGCAACCCACGCGTCCACGCACGGTGCGCATTCGCGTGGGTTATCGCCAAATGCCTCAAGGGCGCGCACGCGCAGAAGGGTGCTTTTTCAAAATTCTGCATGATTTTGCACCACTTATGACATTCCAACCCCCCTAACAGCCACTTCAGTACTATAGTAAGGCATTTTAACTTGATAAACTACCAATGAACTCAACAAATGAAGCAGAATTAGGATTGAAATCTAACTATCAAACATGAAGTCAAGTGTTAAGCTAGTGTCAATCAAAGAATGATGCAATGGCTATATACAAAGGAAGATCTTACCATGGTGGGGTGTCTCCCACCTAGCACTTTTGTTTACCGTCCTTAAGTTGGACTTTCAATAGCTCAAAGTTCTTGTTCAAGAGGTGCATCCCTCAAGAGGAATACTTCAAATTCCTTGGAGTTCTTTCTTTGCTCACCATGGTACAATTTGAGACGGTGCCCATTTACCTTGAAAATTTCCGGACTTGATGGATGGCGCAAGTGGTAGACCCCAAAAGGTTCTACCTTCTCCACTTGGTAGGGTCCATCCCACCTTGATCTAAGCTTTCCGGGTAGTAATCTCAATCTTGAGTTGTAAAGGAGAACTAGGTCACCGGGTCGGAATTCTCTTCTCCTAATGTTCTTGTCATGGATGGCTTT
>NW_026265026.1:0-17996 GCF_000817695.3 Arachis duranensis | reverse complement strand
TGACATTTTTCAAAATTTAAGACAAGGTTTGTTTTGGTGCATCTCTCTAAGACTTTTTCAAGGTTGCCTAAGCAATGCTCAAATGAATCACCGTACACACTAAAGTCGTCCATGAAAACTTCCATACATTGTTCTAGAAAATCCGCAAATAAGCTCATCATGCATCTTTGGAACGTTGCAGGTGCATTGCATAGGCCAAATGGCATACGCTTGTAAGCGTACGTTCCAAAGGGGCAAGTAAATGTGGTTTTTTCTTGGTCCTCTAGAGCAATATGAATTTGGAAGTAACCGGAGTAACCATCAAGAAAACAATAATATGATTTACCGGCTAGTCGATCAAGCATTTGATCAATAAACGGTAGTAGAAAGTGATCTTTTCTTGTGGCCGCATTCAACCTTCGGTAGTCTATGCATACTCTCCAAGAATTTTGCACTCTTGTCGCTATAAGTTCACCACTTTCATTTTTGATTGTTGTCACTCCGGACTTTTTGGGCACTACTTGGACCGGGCTTACCCATTCACTATCCGAGATAGGATAGATGATGTCCGCTTCAAGTAGCTTAGTGACTTCTTTCTTCACAACCTCAAGAATAGTTGGATTAAGTCTCCTTTAAGGTTGTCGGACCGGTTTTGCTCCTTCTTCAAGAAATATGCGATGCTCGCATACTTGGGGGCTTATTCCCACTAGATCCGCCAAAGTCCACCCGATTGCCCTTTTGTTTTTCCTCAATACATTTAGCAATTTGTCTTCTTGTTGAGGGGTTAACTCTTTTGCAATTATCACAGAGAGTTCTTGGGCTTCATCAAGATATGAGTATCTTAAATGGGGTGGTAGTGGCTTCAATTCCATCTTCTTTTCATTCTTTGAAGTTTCAGTTTTCGGATGGTTTGTATGGTGTGTGGTGTTCAATTTGCTTGGATCTTCGTTTGCTTCTTCAATCATGTACTTCTCATCTAACTTTGCAAGGTGCACTTCGGCAACTATGTTGTCAATTGGGTCACACCGGAATAGAGAGTGATTCTCCGGCGGATGTTTCATTGCTTCCTCTAGGCTGAAACTTACGACTCTCCCATCTATTTCAAATGAATAGGTTCCCGAATAGGCATCTAGCTTAAATCTAGAAGTTCTCAAGAATGGTCTTCCAAGTAGGATAGAAAATGGTCTTCCAAGTAGGATAGATGATGCTCTCTCGGTCTCGCTTGATGGCATTTCAAGGACATAGAAGTCGATCGGAAACACCAACCTTTTGATATTCACCAATACGTCTTCCGTAACACCCGTCACGGTTATTATGCTTTTATCCGCTAGGACAAATCTTGCCGTCGACCTTTTTAGTGGTGGCAGCTTCAATACCCGGTAGACGGAGAGCGGCATGATGCTAACACATGCTCCGAGGTCACACATACAATCTATAAATTGAACTCCATTGACGGTGCAAGTGACCATACAAGGGCCCGGATCATCACACTTCTCGGGCAGTGCTCCCATTAAAGCGGAAATAGAACTCCCCAATGGGATGGTTTCCAATTCAAGAATTCTATCCTTGTTGATGCATAGATCTTTGAGGAATTTCGCATATCTAGGAACTTGATGGATAGCATCAAAGAGGGGAATGGTTACCTCAACTTTCTTGAACATTTCTACCATGTCAAAGAGGGGGATGGTTACCTCAACTTTCTTGAACATTTCTACCATTTTTGGGTCGAGTTCCATGCGCTTTCTAGCTTTCTTTGCAAGTGTTGGAAATGGAAGTGGTTGAGCAATTTCTTCTTCTTCCAAGGTTCTCTTGGCCTTGGTTGTCTCCCTTGTTGGTTGGGCTTCGTCCTCAACTATGACTTGTGGTGTCTCCTCTTCCTCTACCTCTTCCATATCTATTTTCTCCTCTTGGGTGGTTGTGATAGGATTTGAGTCCTTTGCTTCCTTCTCTTTTAATTGTGTTCCGGATCTAAGGGTGATGGCATTAATGCCCCCCCCCCTTTGGATTTGGTTGGGGTTGAGAGGGAATAACACTTTGGATTGGGGGTTGAGGAGTAGGGTTTGATGGTGTATCCATACGTGCAAGAAGAGCTTGTAGTGTAGAGATGAGGCCGGTAAGACCGGAAGCAAGTGTGTTTTGTAGTTCCTTTTGGCCTTGGATAATGGTCCGGAGTGTTTCGTCTTGGTTGGAGGGGGTGGTTGTATATGTGAGTTGAGGAGCTTGTGATTGGTTGGGTGGTGGTCTTTGATGTGGTGGTTGGTATGTTTGGTAGTTTCTTTGTGGGTTTTGTTGGTTGTATGGTTGATTTTGTTGGTTGTATGGTGGCCGGTTTTGTGAGAAATTTTGTGAGTTGTTGTTCCATCTTTGACCTCCTCCGTTGTTGTTGTTGTCCCTATTTCCTTGTTGGTGATTGTCTCTCTAGGGACCAATTGTTGGTTGTGTTGTTAAGGGGGTGGGGGTTGTTGTTGGTATGATTGAGGTTGTTGTGGTTGTTGTTGGTTCAATTGGAGTTGCCTCAAGATGGATGTCATTTCGCTCAAGGATTGAGTTAAAGCGGTGGTTTCATTACTAGTTGATACCTCATTCACGGTTCTTGGACGGTTGACTCTTCGTCTCATATGTTGATTGGATTCGGCTAAGTCAATGATGAGTTGCCATGCCTCTTCCGCTGTTTTATATTTGGACAAAGAACCATTGCTAGAGGTGTCCAAGAGAGTTCTATCTTGCTCTCGCATCCCTTGACATATATATCCAAGCAATACTTGAGTATCAAGCATGTGATTAGGGCATGTGTCTAGTAGCTTGCGAAACTGTTCCCAATACTCGTAGAGTGGTTCCGTCTCACCTTGCACAATACAAGACATTTCCTTCCTTAGCCTATTCATCTTCTCCAGGGGCAAGAATTTGTCCAAGAATCCTCTTCTAAGTAGGTCCCAATCGGAGGTGACTTCACTAGATAGAGTGTAGAACCATTCTTTAGCCTTGTCTTCAAGAGAGAAAGGGAAAGCAAACAACCATATAGCAACTTCATCGGATCCTTCCCGTCTAGTGGTTGAGCATATACCATGAAAGTCCTTGAGATGTCGAATAGGGTCTTGTGCGGGAAGCCCGTGAAACTTGGGTAGGAGGTTGATCAAAGCGGTCTTCAATTCAAAGTTTGCGTTCAAGTTGGGGTGAGTTACATGAAGGGGTTGAAGGACATAATCCGGTGCACCCGCTTCCTTGATGGTAACTCTCCTTGGAGCATCCATGGTATTATTACCTAAAACAAAAGAAGAATTGTTAGAGAGATTGATGGAAGTATGACTAATGCCTTCTTTGAGTGACGGTTCAATGTTCACTTTTAATAAGGTGGTTGAGGTGGTGAGAACCTCTTCACCTTTCCCAAACTTTAGCCGCCTCCGAGCTTGTCTAATATGAAACAAAATTCGTTCTATTTCCGGATCAAAAGGGACTAAGCTCGGATTCGGTTGTGAACGCGTCATGCAATGAAGGGGAAATGAAATTCATGGTAACGATGAGGGGTTAGTCACTTGAACAATTTACAATGAAATGTAACTATGTACATATACACACACTCAATCCAAACAATAACATGGCACACTAAGCAAATTCCCCGGCAACGGCGCCAATTTGATAAACGAAATTTAGCATGCCGATTTAGAATTCAAAGATGAATATGATCGTGAGTATAGTCTAATCGACACTTAAATTTTGTACCAAACAATCCTACAATCTATATCCGAGAGTGCTAGTCTCCCGAGTCATCCTCCCTTGGAATTGCCAAAATGTGCATCTTATTGATTAGAAAGCTTTGTTAGGATTCTTTTAAAGTTTTAGCAAAGTAGTAGGAAACAAACAATCAATCATTAAAAGACTTGGCTTAGGGTTGGCATTAGAGTTTATATCCTTATAGTTCTTTCAATGATGACAACAATTAGGCCATGCCTCATTTAGTTATCCCCTAGGTATAGAGGAAAGTCAAATGAAAATAATCAACTTGAGTCACAAGTCCTAGCTTCACCTCATGGGAATCTAGCTTTAGTGCACTCCAAGTCAATTAGTAATCCCTAATTCCAAATCAACAATTGACTCAACTATTCAACTTCTTCTAATGGCCCAACCTTATGCCAAGTGAGAATTTTCTACTCCATAACTAGTGTTGACATTTTATCAAACATTTGATGAGCAAGAAAGAAAGTCATAGTAAAATGAAAAGAAAAGTAGAACTAAAAGTATTGCAACACAAGGAACTAACAACAAGTATCAAAGAGCAACAATGAGGATCAAATTCTCAAAGTATTGATGAAATCCAAAACACAAAGTTGAATTCTAGATCTAAGAGAATTTAGCAATTACAACAAAGCTGAATTCTAGATCTAAGAGAATTTAGCAATTACAACTACTACTTGAAATTGGAGAAGAAAATCTATGACATGAACAAAGTAAAGTGAGAATTGCAATGGATCTCACCAAAGAGTGAGTGAAAATTTAGAAATTAGATAAAGAAGAACCCTAGTGAGAGCTTGAGATCTCTCTCTCCTCCTCCAAGAGTGTAACTAACTATCCCTCAAAAATATCTCCCATCTAGAAAATGAACTAAGTGTCTTTAACCCTTGCTCCTCTGGTCTTCTTAAGCTTTTCCCGCGAAGGCATTCCCCGAAAATGGGATCCCCAACCAACTCCACGCCTCAGTCACGTGGCTTCTAAAAAAAATCACATTCGAACATCGGCGCGCACGCGCAAGGTACGCGCGCGCGCCACATATGCATTTTGAAATGTACGCGGAGGCGTGACGTACGCGTGCGCGCCCAAGAAGATCATGGCTTAGCCGCTACGCAAGCCGACTCGTGGCTCGACTCTTGGCTTCGGCTTCTAGTTGTTCTATCCACGCGGACGCGTCAAGTGCGCGCACGTGCCCATGCTGAGATTTCCAAGGCTTAATTCTCTTGCTCCCTTCCTTTGCTCCCATCCTCCTTCTCTCTTCCGGTCCATCCCTGCCCTATATTATGGAACCACTTAACACACGGGTCACGGCAGCGAATGGCATTGAGAGAGGATTAGAAATGTATCTATTTTACTGCAAAATAAGTATGTTTTCATCCATGGGGCAAAACTAGGAAAGGAATGCAAATTCTTGTATTTTCATACAGAAAGTGTGTGGAATCATTGATAAAACCCCTGAAATGGCCACTACATCCCTGCTGACTTCATAATCCTAGAGACTGGGAAGTGTATGGATGAATCCATCATCTTTGGCAGACCCTTCCTAACCACAGCAAAAGCTGTGATTGATGTTGACAGAGGAGAATTGATCATTCAAGTGAATGGAGACTCCCTTGTGTTTAAAGATCAAGGATGTCCCTCTGTCACCATGGAGAGGAAGCATGAAGAGCTTCTCTCAATACAGAGTCAAACAGAGCCCCCACAGTCAAACTCTAAGTTTGGTGTTAGGAGGCCACAACCAAACTTTAAGTTTGGTGTTGAACCCGCAGATTCGAACTCTAAGTTTGGTGTTGGGAGTTTCCAACATTGCTCTGAACATCTGTGAGGCCCATGAGAGCCACTGTCAAGCTATTGACATTAAAGAAGCGCTTGTTGGGAGGCAACCCACTTTTTACTTATCTATGTTAAATTTCTATTTTCTTTTGTTATTTTATGTTTTCTATAGGTTGATGATCATGTGAAGTCACAAAAACAATTGAAAAAGCAAAAATAGAGGGAAAAATAGAATGAAAAATAGAACACCCTGGAGGAGAAACTTACTGGCGTTTAAACGCCAGTAAGGGTAGCAGAATGGGCGTTAAACGCCCAGTCTAGCACCATTATGGGCGTTTAACGCCAGAAATGGGCACCAGACTGGCGTTTAATGCCAGGAATGGGCAAGAAGCTGGCGTTAAACGCCAGAAATAGGCAGCAGCCTGGCGTTTAATGCTGGGATTGACAGCAAGGGGCGTTTTACATGCCACATGGTGCAGGGATGAGAAATCCTTGACACCTCAGGATCTGTGGACCCCACAGGATCCCCCCTACCCTACCTCTCTCTCTCTTCTTCACCCATTCACCAATCACCTCAATACCTCTTCCCCAAAAACCCCTCACCTATCAAATCCCACCATTCTCTTCACCACTCACATCCATCCTTCATAAAACCCCACCTATCTCACCATTCAAATTCAAAACACTTTCCCTCCCAAACCCACCCATAATGGCTGAACCATAACCCCTCTCCACTCCTATATAAACCCATCTTCACTCCTTCATTTTCACACAACCTAAACACTACTTCTTCCCCTTGGCCGAAACACAAAGCCCCCTCCATTTCCTCTATTTTTTCTTCTTCTACTCTCTTCTTTCTTCTTTTGCTCGAGGACGAGCAACCTTCTAAGCTTGGTGTGGTAAAAGCTAAAGCTTTTTGTTTTTCCATAACCATTTATGGCACCAAAGGCCAGAGAAACCTCTAGAAAGAGGAAAGGGAAGGCAAAAGCTTCCACCTCCGAGTCATGGGAGATGGAGATATTTCTCTCAAGGGTGCATCAAGACCACTTCTATGAAGTTGTGGCCAAGAAGAAGGTGATCCCCGAGGTCCCTTTTAAGCTCAAAAAGGGCGAATATCCGAAGATCCGACATGAGATCCGA
Source organism: Arachis duranensis (assembly GCF_000817695.3). Taxonomy (NCBI): domain Eukaryota; kingdom Viridiplantae; phylum Streptophyta; class Magnoliopsida; order Fabales; family Fabaceae; genus Arachis; species Arachis duranensis. The sequence continues at coordinate 11,378 of NW_026265026.1, read as the reverse complement.
AGAAGAGGTTGGGAAGTTCTCACCAACCCTATTCAACAAGTCGGAATCTTAATGGTTCAAGAGTTCTATGCCAATGCATGGATCACTAAGAACCATGATCAAAGTGTAAACCTGGATCCTAAGAATTGGCTTACAATGGTCCGAGGAAAATACTTAGATTTTAGTCCGGAAAATGTAAGGTTGGCATTCAACTTGCCCATGATACAAGAAGACGCACACCCATACATCTGTGAAGAGGGCGCTCAATGGAAGAGAGATTCAAGAGGAAAGCCGGTTCAACTAAGAATGCATGACCTCAAGCCCGTGGCAAGGGGATGGGGGTTCATCTAACGCTCAATCATTCCTACTAGCAACCGATCTGAAGTTACTATAGACCGGGCTATCATGATTCACAGCATCATGATTAGAGAGGAAGTAGAAGTTCATGAGGTTATATCCCAAGAACTCTACAAGGTGGCGGACAAGTCCTCCACTGTGGCAAGGTTAGCCTTCCCTCACCTCATTTGTCACCTCTGCAATTCAGCTGGAATTGACATAGAGGAAGACATCCTCATTGATAAGGACAAGCCCATCATTAAGAAAATGATGGAGCAAGTGAGAGAACCTCACCAAGAGCATGAGGAAACTCCTCATCATGAAATCCCTGAGATGCCTCAAGGGATGCATTTTCCTCCACAAAACTATTGGGAGCAAATCAACACATCCCTAGGAGAATTAAGTTCCAACATGGGACAACTAAGGGTGGAGCACCAAGAGCATTCAATCCTCCTCCATGAAATTAGAGAAGACCAAAGAACCATGAAAGAGGAGCAACAAAGGCAAGGAAGAGACATTGAGGAGCTCAAGCACTCCATAAGATCTTCAAGAGGAAGAACAAGCCGCCATCACTAAGGTGGACTCGTTCTTTAATTTCCTTGTTCTTTATTTTCCTGTTTTTCAAATTTTTATGCTTGTGTTATTTATGTTTGTGTCTTTATTACATGATTATTAGTGTCTTAGTGTCTATGCCTTAAAGCTATGAAAATGAATCCATCACCTTTCTTAAATGAAAAATATTTTTAATTAAAAAAGAAAAAGAAGTGCATGAATTTTGAATTTTAAAACAGTTTAATTATTTTGATGTGGTGGCAATACTATTGTTTTTCTGAATGAATGCTTGAACAGTGCATATTTTGAATTTGATTGTTTATGAATGTTAAAATTGTTGGCTCTTGAAAGAATGATGATAAAAGGAGAAATGTTATCTGATGATCTGAAAAATCATAAAATTGATTCTTGAAGCAAGAAAAAGTAGTGAAAAGCTTGCAAAAAAAACAGGAGAGGCGAAAAAAAGAGAAAAGAAAAAGAAAGAAAAAAAAGAAAGCAGAAAAAGCCAATACCCCTTTAAACCAAAAGGCAAGGGTGATAAAAAGGATCCAAGGCTTTGAGCATCAGTGGATAGGAGGGCCCACAGGAATAAAATCCTGGCCTAAGCGGCTAAACCAAGTTGTCCCTAACCATGTGCTTGTGGCGTGAAGGTGTCAAGTGAAAACTTGAGACTGAGTGATTAAAGTCGAGGTCCAAAGCAAAAAGAAGAGTGTGCTTAAGAACCCTGGACACCTCTAATTGGGGACTCTAGCAAAGTTGAGTCACAATCTGAAAAGGTTCACCCAGTTATGTGTCTGTGGCATTTATGTATCCGGTGGTAATACTGGAAAACAAAGTGCTTAGGGCCACAGCCAAGACTCATAAAGTAGCTGTGTTCAAGAATCAACATACTTAACTAGGAGAATCAATAACACTATCCGGATTCTGAGTTCCTATAGATGCCAATCATTCTGAACTTCAAGGAATAAAGTGAGATGCCAAAACTGTTCAGAAGCAAAAAGCTAAAAGCCCCGCTCATCTAATTAATACTGATCTTCATAGATGTTTTTGGAATTCATTGTATATTCTCTTCTTTTTATCCTATTTGATTTTCAGTTGCTTGGGGACAAGCAACAATTTAAGTTTGGTGTTGTGATGAGCGGATAATTTATACGCCTTTTGGCATTGTTTTTAGTATATTTTAATTAGTTTTTATTATATTTTTATTAGTTTTTAAATAAAAATCACTCTTCTGGACTTTACTATGAATTTGTGTGTTTTTCTGTGATTTCAGGTATTTTTTGGCTGAAATTGAGGGACCTAAACAAAAATCTGATTCAGAGGCTGAAAAAGCACTGTAGATGCTATTGGATCCTGACCTCCCTGCACTCAAAGTGGATTTTCTAGAGCTACAGAAGCCCAATTGGCACGCTCTTAATTGCGCCTGGGCTTTCCAGCAATATATAATAGTCCATACTTTGCCCGAGATTTGATGGCCCAAATAGGCGTTTCAAGTCAGCTCAAGAATTCTGGCGTTTAACGCCGAAACTGGCACAAAAGTTGGAGTTAAACGCCCAAACTGGCACAAAAGCTGGCGTTTAACTCCAAGAAAAGTCTTTACACATGGAAGCTTCAATGCTCAGCCTAAGCACACACCAAGTGGGCCCGGAAGAAGATTTCTGCATTAATTACTGATTTTTGTAAATCCTAGGCTACTAGTTCTCTATAAATAGGACCTTATACTATTGTATTTTCATCTTTGATAAGTCTTATGCTATCTTAGACACGTTTTGGGGCTGGCCATTCGGCCATGCCTGAACCTTGTTCTTATGTATTCTCAACGGTGGAGTTTCTACACACCATAGATTAAGGTGTGGAGCTCTGCTGTTCTTCATGAATTAATACAAAGTACTATTGTTTTTCTATTCAACTCAAGTCTATTTCTTCTCCAAGATATTCATTCGCACCAAAGAACATGATGAATGTGATGATTATGTGACACTCATCACCATTCTCACCTATGAATGCGTGATTGACAACCACTTCCGTTCTACATGCAAACAAGCTTGAATATGTATCTCTTGGGTTTCTAATCTAAGATTGGAACCTTCGTGGTATAGGCTAGAATTATTGGCGGCCATTCCTGAGATCCGGAATGTCTAAACCTTGTCTGTGGTATTCTGAGTAGGATCTGGGACGGGATGACTGTGACGAGCTTCAAACTCGTGATTGTTGGGCGTGTGACAGACGCAAAAGGATCAATGGATCCTATTCCAACATGATCGAGAACTGACAGATGATTAGCCATGCGGTGACAGCGCATTTAGAACGTTTTCACTGAGAGGACAGGAAGTAGCCATTGACAACGGTGATGCCCAACATAAAGCTTGCCATGGAAAGGAGTATGAATGATTGGAAGAAGACAATAGGAAAGCAGAGGTTCAGGAGGAACAAAGCATCTTCATACGCTTATCTGAAATTCCAACCAAAGAATTACATAAGTATCTCTATCTTTATTTTATGTTTTATTTATCTTTTAATTATCAATTCTCCATCACCATCTGAATTAGCCTGACTGAGATTTACAAGGTGACCATAGCTTGCTTCAAACCGACAGTCTCCGTGGGATTGACCCTTACTCACGTAAGGTTTATTACTTGGACGACCCAGTGCACTTGCTGGTTAGTTGTGCGGAATTGTGACAAAGTGTGATTCATGTTTAAGAGCTCCAAGTCCTTTGGCGCCATTGTTGATGATCACAATTTCGTGCACCAATGATGTTCTCATCCCCTACATTTTTCCCTTTCAGGATATGGGCGCAGAAGTCACGAGAAGTTATTTAGTTATTGTTGTGATGCTCTGTATTATTTTAGATTATTTATTTTACCTTCGCCTTTATCTTTATATATTCTGTAAGAGGGATAGGAATTGTATTGGATAATGCTTGTAATATTTCCTATATATATATATATATACGTATATGGATGTACTTTTTATGAGTTTTGTAAGTTGTATGGTATCTATGGATGTATGTCATCGGATGAAAGTATTTTTGGGAGCCGTTTCGCGGTTTAAAGTTTTAAACAGGCTCATATTTTAGTATTAAATAGTATAAGTGTCGTTGTAATGTCCGAGCTATCAGAGTCATGTAGCCGGAAGCATGAGCTTTGGTAGTTAGGGTGTTACATTATGGTATCAGAGCAGTTCTTCCTGTAGAGCCTGAGGAATGGACTGACTATGCTTCGATTGCATACTCTGAGCGTTTGTCATGTACTAGGTCTTGTCAAATGACGAGAATTAGAGCTTTATGCACATGACGATCTATTGATTTAACGCTGTTAGTCTTGCATGGCATAATTCCTGATATTAAGTTTGGCCGGCTTAATACTAGTGAATTATGTATATGAAAGCACTGATGGGTTATCATAGATGATATGCGAGTTTGAGTAAAGCGAATCGCGAGTTTTGGGAACGTTAGAAACTATTTCTCAAGGCTATTCAGTTGTGTGTCTTGAATTCTATTCAAGTCGACCTGTTCTTTTATACCCTAACTTGAAGTTTTTGTTTGCTAATCCTCTTGAAAAGCAGCTTGATTTTTCAACTCTATTCCTCTATTCCTATGCATTCTTGTTGATCTTAATTGCATACGCTTGTTTGCAATCCTTGTTACATCTATCTTTCTCTATTTGAGTTCTTTTGATTCACTTATTCTTTGATAAAGGTTTGAACTTGCCTTAACGCGCTGCGCCTTTTAACTCCGGATTCCGAGTCCATTCTTAGAGAAATTGTTGATTCGGTTTTTCTCTTATTTGACAGTGATTACAGCCAATTTTGAGATTTTATAAATTGCTGTTGATTAGATATATACTTTTCTATATATGAAACTTTGAGATTACTTATATAGTTTAACAACTATTTCTTTCCAATACATCGCCTGTACTTTTACTGGTTTACGGAATTGCACTTACTTTAAAAGTAAATTGACTTTCTAGTAATTTTACTATAGTTCCAATGCACATCTTCAATTGATTATGTATTTGGAATATTTTTCAAAATTCTGGAAAGAAAGAATTTTTCGCTTTTACTTCGGTTTAGTTTCGTTTGATAAAACTTCACTTAACTTATTTTGAATTGAGTTTGGCTTAGCATACTACATGGTTTATGCCATTGTTCTTCTGAAAATGTTAGACTCATGGCTTTCATCTTATGAACTGACTAAAGTCTCTCTTAATCCTTCCATCTCCATGAATGTCATGCTTGACCTTGTTTTTAACTAATCTTTTACCTCTTGTGAACATTATCATTGATCTTGGTTTGTCTTCTCTTGTGAATCTCATTCTTATCTAAGTTAGTTTGATTCGTTTTAAATTAGTGCATCGTTTATCCTCTCATTGTCTTACAAGAGTTTTTAGTCAAAGATTTATCCTTGAGAAATCACTAATGATTGAATTGTCTTTTTCTATGACTTTTGTATTCTTTAGGATCAATTTAAAACTTGTTTGATGTCTCGAGCCTAGTGGATCTTGTTTTAACTATCTTGATTTAAGATCCTTTCTTGTATGGCTTGACTCCTTTTCAAGTACATCCTAATCTTCTTGAATATTATTGTGACATGGTGATTTCAAGTATATTTTTGGAATCTTGTTTTGAATTTTATAAAGCAGATTGAATTCTCTTTAAAGAAGTTCCAAATCGAACTTATTTTTCAGTTGCTTGGTTATAATTGAAACCATTGTTCAATTTTTGACAAAATTGTTTTAAAGTTGACATGCGCTATTTTAAATGAGGTTTTGGAAAGTTTCCTTGTTTAGTGGAAACCGGTTCGTTTGTAACGCACCACTTATTTCCTTTACCAAATTGTAAGCAAATTTTTATCTCGGAATTTCTTTTCTAAAAAGAGCTTAATTTTCTCTTTCGTCCTTGCTATGAATGTTATACACGCTTGTTTGAATATGGACTTTGGAAATTTTTGAACAAGAATTTGATTTCTTTCGAGTTTTATGAATTACTTTTGGTTATGCACCTAACTATCTTTCTAAAATATTTGAGGAAATATTTTAGCTCTTAGCCAAACTTGTGTGAATTTTATTTTTAAAACTCTACATGATCTACTTCAACATGAAATTGTATTGAAGTAAAGCCACGTTTATGCTTTTGCTACTCTCTTGAAGAATGTTTGTTGCTCAACTTTTCTTCTAGACTGTAAAGTGGTTTTTTCACAAGTTTTCGACTCTTTCATGAACAATGTATTCGAAAGTATTTTTAATCATGCTCTTGAGTTTTGTGAGCTTTGTCTTGGGTTTGAAATATTCTCTTCTATAAATATCATGCTTCCTCGACTCAGCTTGAGTTTGTTTCAAACTGATGCGCTGGTTTTCTTCTTATTGATCCTATTGAACTTCTTTGATCTAAGGGATATCTTTGAAGTTGTTAATTGAATTGTGTCTAACAAACTTCATTTCTTGAACATCCTTGTTTATGTAGAATTGGATATATTCCTTCAAATCCATGAGTATTGTCTTTGACATTTGTCTCTCCTTTCTAAGATCTTGTATTCTTCTGAGTAGACTCGAGAATTGTTTTGATATCACGTGCGACTTGTAGACGTAGTAAAGCGGTGTGTTAGTTCTTTAAGACGCGATATGTGTGTATGGAAGGTGAAGCAGTAGGTGTAAAACGTTATGAGTTGTGGATGTTTTGTTCCTTGCGAACAGGTTTGTGGTTGTTAGGCTTATGATTGGCTATGAGGTTGTAAAATGATTGGTGGAGTTGGAAAATTGAAGTTCTGAAGTGGGAACAAGATTTGTCAGTGAACGTTATGCCGCTATTTAAATACCAACATGCTTTGCAGCCTTTTACCACACTAATTACCACTTTGCTTTGTGAACGCCTAGCTTGATTTGCACCCTATTTTGACACCTCAAGTTTTTGTAAAGTCTTGAGATCATATGACCTTGTGCATTGAACCTATCTGGTAACATCTGCTTTGCAATCATACTCCTACCTTTGTATCTCTATGCATACGACCATCTAAGTATTTGAAAAACCATATATATGTTTATATGTTGAGATATTTTGTTTCTTCCTTAAATGTGTTTGAGGGTGAACTGTTATGAGACTTCTTTCGTTTTGTATCAATTTCCGAGGACGAAAATTTTTATAAGGTGGGTAGAATGTAAGACCCAAAACTTTTGAAAAGACTTATTATGATCAAGTCTCAAATCATATAGTTATTTATAGCCTTAATTTCAGAAATTATGTTATTAAAGATAATTAAGGTAAGTTTTGATTTACTGAATTTGAGATAAGTTATGATTATTATCCAATTTGATAATTATTAGATTATTTTCTATATTTAAATCACAAAGTTGGTGGTTTTGAGATAATAAGGATTTTTATATGATTTTGGACTAAATAATTAATATCTTAGAATACTGATACTACTGTTTTGAGAAAAATAAAGGATTTAATTATATTATTTCTAATTATTTGATTTGGACATTTATTGAAAATAATTTGTAAAAATGAGGAGCAAATAGTATTTTCTATATACAATTAGTGTTGGATTTAATTTGGGTTTCAATTACTATATTATCCCTATTTTTAGTGAAATTACTATATTGCCCCTAACCCTAAGTTTCAAAAAGAAAACCCTAATCCTGTGCCCAGCAGCCGCCACCCTTCTTCTCCCCTCAGCAAACCTGCAACACGCATGCTTCCCCCTTTCTTTTCCAAATCCATACACAGTAACAATAGAGAAAAAGAGAGGCAGAGAGATACGGTAGAGGAGAAGATAAGCCATGTTGTGCCGCCGCCGCCATCGTCCTCACCAAGCCTCACCGTGGGTCGCGCTACTGTCACCGGTCACCTCGCCGCCGTGCCCAGATCGCGGTCAGTCCTCGTCATCGTCGCTCATCCTCACCACCGCCAGCTGTGTTGTCCCTGCCAAGCTGTAGAACCTGCCTCGCTGCCGCACCACCACGCCTTGCCATGGAAACGTCCCGCTACTACCACTGTCACGGAGAAGAGGCATCGAAGAGGGGCAGAACTCGAGTTTCGTTGCCGCCGTTCATGGGGCCTCGAGTTGCATCACTGTCACCGGCAAGAGGGGAAGACGCGAGCTGGAGGAGCAAGATGAGTCCTTCTGCCTCCATTGTTCTGGTCCGCTGAGAAAGGGAAGATGCTGTCTTTGTGCTTCACGGTCGGCGACAGCATGGAGGAGAGGAGCTATGGCCACGTCACTGCCATTTGGAGGGCTATGCCTGGCCGCCGTTGTACTGCCCTGCTTCACCGTGGCTGAGCTCTGCCACTCCCAGCCCCTTTTGGCTTGTGATGTTGTTGCGGGAATCGCTACAGGAAGAGGAGCAGGCTAAGTCACCGTGATTTGGGCCGCTGTGACTTCCGAGATTGCTGCCGGAGCTCTGGGCCGAGTTTCTCCAACTTGAGACCCTGCTGCCGTTGCCGGAAAAGTTTGCCGGTAAGGGTTTTAATTTGCGGTTTTGGTCATTTTGGATCTTGAGAAGGTTTTAATGTTGCGCGGTTTTTATAGTTGATCCACCGGAGCTTCTGGCCGCCATCAGAGCTGTTGTCGGGGCCGGTTCGAAATCGCAACTGCTTCGTGTTGTTATTTCGGTAAGAAATTATGTTTCAAAAAGTCTCGCGTTAGTATTCTGTTGTATTCGGTTAATGAATATGAGTTTTGATAATGTGGGGTCGAGTCCTGATTATTGTATGTTGCGATTAGTGTTGATATGGTTATTGCGAACGTGACTTTGAGTTGAGGTTTTGGTTACCGTCAGTTCGAGTTGAGGCAGAAAAGGACTCTGTGAGGCGTTTGGGTTATGGAATTGCGTTTTGAGGTAGGGGCGCTTTCCGAAAACTATATTTTGTATATTGGAATTATTACATATGGGTACTGATGTGAGGATGTGTATTTGGTGATTGTATCATTCCTATGTATTGTTTGGTTGTTTTGTATGATTATGGGTGTTTGTTTGACTCGACTGTTATGTGGCTTTGTGAAACGAAATGCTTTTGAAATTGATTCTTTTAAAGCTTTGAGATTGAGTTGGATCCGTTGGAAATTGATTTAAATTGAATGGATTTTCTTGAGAATGCGTAAAATAGAATACACTCTTGATTTCAGCCTGGCTGGCTTTAAATGATCTGGTTTTTGATAAATGATTGTTGCTGAACCGTTTCTTTGAAGCTTTAGAAATGAGTTTATTCGGCTGATAATGATTTGATTCTTGAAAAGGTTTCCTTGAAATATGGAATTGAGATGACTGTTGGATTTGGCTTGCCTTGAACTGATTTTGGATTTTGGGCTGTTGAAAAGGATTTTGGAACGGTTTAGTTGGGACCCGAACCGGGTGGCAAAGTCCAAGTTTTAGGGGAGGTGCTGCTGAAATTTCTATAAAATCCGAGTCTTTATTGAAATGTTGTCTGGAAAATGATGATTTAAAGACTTCTACAATTTTATTTGAATTATCGAGAAAAGGATGATTCATGCTTTCGAAATGAATTATTAAAGAGGAAATTGTGATTTAGTCTTGCTTCTTAAGAAAGGCATTGTATCTCTTTCAGGAGAAAGTTATTTAGATGAAACTTGTGTTTTAAAGCTGTTTGAATGTGAAAAGGGTTTATGCCTTTGAATTTGACTTGGGGTTTCAATTAAAGAAGTTTTAATGATTTTGAAAGGACCTGAATGTCTATTGACAAGTTTCATTTTGAAATGTTTTGAGAAAGGTTTTAAGTACTCTTTAAATTCTGAATTCTTGCAAGACTAAGGCAATTTTGAACAGTTGAAACGCTTTAGAATTTATCATGGGGGTTGAAGCTGGTTTGGCCTAAGTAAAGGAAACGGCTTTGAAGGAAGTAAATGATTACGTGACTCGGTTTGGCTTAGATCCTATTTTATTACTCAAATCGGAAAGCCAACATTTTAATGATTTTAAATGAATTTGGTGAAATGAGTTATGTTATTCTCCCCTAAAGACTTGGGACTCTGCCGAGAAACTTTGTTATAAAATTCCGTTGTTGGATGGATGATTTTGAATATTTCAAAATGAATCTTTAACTTTCCATGGTTATGGAAGTTTTGAAAAGAGGATGCCGAGAGTGGCATGGTTTTAAAAGGGGAATTTACCTTGAGTAAAAGTGGCTTATGAGTCTGAGATGATTTGAGAAATGAGATCTTTAAAGCCAAGGCTGAAAAGAGTTGAAACTTGATTTCAAAGTGAAATGATTTGGGAAAAAGTGATTTATGGCTTAAATGCCAATTTTATGAATTGATGATGTTGAATGTGGAAGTGCTGTTTTGTTGTGAGCCGGAATGGCTGTGTATGATTATAAATATTGGTTGGTTCTGGATTAAACCGTGAGCCGGAATGGCTGTGTATGATATGAATATTGGCTGGTTCTAGACTGAACCGTGAGCCGGATAGCTGAGATGGATGTTGATCCATGGATGACATTGAATGCATGTATATGCTGAATCATTGATAAATGTGAATGTTGCACTTCCACTATCAGAGATTTGAGTTTCCCTGGGAGAAAGCAGTGGCTAGCCACCACGTGCTCCAGGTGGAGACTCAAAGCTCTTTTGACCCTATGCCGTCAGGGTGGCCGGACACTGTGAAATTCCCGGACGAGCTCACCCCTATAAATATTCACCAGTGAGGGTGATGGATATGGATCATGATTATGATCAAGTTTATATTGAGTATAACTCGAGTTGGGGAGACACGACAGAGGGACAGTCCAATGGTTAGCTACCAGGACTTGTTGGGTTGGCTCTATAACCGACAGATGATATCATCAGCCACTAGGGACAGGCATGTATCATATGCATCTATGTGACATTGTTTGGGTGTGCATATTGTTCTTGGTTTGCCTATGTGATTACTTGAAATTAACTGCTAATTGTTCTACTTGCTGTAATTGTTTGTTTGTGCTTGAACTTTCTATTTGTGTTTGCAACTGGGACTCCGTTGGATTGTGGTGATTGGTTGTTGGTTGGATTGTTTGGGTCTAAGGCCGTGGTTGAATTGAGATGGACTGATGGTTGGTTTCGGTTTGGTGTTTCTAGTTTGAAAAAAATATGAAAGATTATTTTGGTTCAGTATAGATAAATCTTTTGAAAGGCTTTTGAGTTTTTGAAAATTGAACGGTTCCTCTTTTAGAAAAGATTTCCGACTTTACTTTTATTGTAAACCGTTGTTTTTGAAAAGAGGCATAAGACGGTTATTAATCACTGGTACGGTCTATCTTCACGTATCCTATTACGGTAATTCCCAAAAACCCTTTACTGTGAACCCTTTCGAGGATGATGTTCTCACTCCCCTACATTTTTCCCTTTCAGGATATGGGTGCAGAAGTCACGAGAAGTTATTTAGTTATTGTTGTGATGCTCTGTGTTGTTTTAGATTATTTATTGTACCCTCGCCTTTATCTTGATATATTCTGGAAGAGAGATAGGAATTGTATTGGATAATGCTTGTAATATTTCCTATATATATATATATATATAT